>NC_057803.1:426263020-426324699 GCF_018294505.1 Triticum aestivum | reverse complement strand
ATATCTGGATCTTTCTCCAACATATAGTTCTTGCCAAAAAGAAAAAGTATAAAAAGGAAAGGTGAAGATCACCATGACTCTTGTATAAGGGCAGAAGATAAAAGTAAAAGATATGCCATTTGCAGAGGGAAGCAGATGTTGTGATGTGCCTTATGGTTAGATGCACAAAATCTTAATGCAAAAGAACATCACTTTATATTTCCGCTTGTGATAAAGAACTTTATTATGCAGTCCGTCACTTTTATTTATTCCATATCACAAGTTCGTATAAAGCTTATTTTCTTCACACTAAAAGATCATACATATTTAGAGAGCAATTTTTATTGCTTGCACCAATGACAACTTATTTGAAGGATCTTTCTCAATCCATAGGTAGGTATGGTGGACTCTCACGGCAAAACTGTTTTACGGGATGTTTGGATGCACTAGTATCTCTACTTGGTGCAAAGATTTGGCTAGCATGAGAGGGAAAGCAAGCTCAACGTGTTGGAGGATCCATGACAATATAACTTCTATTCGGGTATAAGAAAACATAACCTATTATGTTGTCTTCCTTGTCCAACATCAACCTTTTAGCATATCATATTTTAATGAGTGTTCATAATCACAAAATATGTCCAAGACAATATATTTATATGTGAAACCACTCTTTCTTTATTACTTCCTATTAATTGCAACAATGACCAAAACTATGTTTGTCAACTCCCAACAAATTTTATTCATCATACTCTTTATATGTGAAGTCATCACTCTTGATAAGATCATTGTATAATCTTTTTACTTCTTTTATTCTTTATTTTTCTTACTCCCTCAAGATCATAGCAAGAAAGACAAAGCCCTCAACCCAAAACTATTCTATATTATATAACTCATGGACTTGATTACATAGATAGATCTCAAAGAAAAACTCATAGATCATACTAAAAGCTTTTACTCTACTAGATCAAGATATAACCAAAATGATCGAACTAAGAAAAATTATAAAGGTAAAGATATGATGGTGATACAATACCCGGACACCTCCCCGAGCTTGGCACCAGCCAAGGGGAGTGCCCATACGCATATATTTAGATCTCTTTCTTGGGAGGTGGTGATCCAATATTCTTGGCAATAATACCCTTCAGGATGTGATTTTCTTTCTCGAGCCTGTTGACTTGATGTTTAAGATCTATTATTTCCTTACAGAGTTTGCCTGTAAGATCCAGAGCTCCGATCACCCATGGATGTTTCCTGGTTGCGGGGGGAAAGGAAACACTCTTTTTCATGTTATCGTAAGAGAGAAATCTAGCATTGGGAGGTATAACCGAATTCGGTATTGCTGAGCTTTGGAGTTCCTCAAGCATGGCTCTAGGTGGAAGACGAGAAGTAGCTTCTTGGCCCTCTTCCATGGCATCCACGCTTTTCAGGTCAGCCTTCATCTCTTCTTATGTTTCCCACCCAAAGTTGACAACTTCACGGTATGTTCTTGGGCCAGGTATCGGGTGTGAAACCCGACTCTCCCCGACCAACTCTTGCGAAGACATCTTGCTCCAAATCTACTACAGAATTAGCTAAACACAAGAACATATGATTTTGTCATGGTACTTTGGTCGAAACCTTCGGATTATATAATGAATTTTTTGGACCAAAATAAGTGTTCCATAAGAAAACGGAGTCCGAGGGGCACACGAGGTGGACACAAGCCACAGGGGCGTGCCCACGGGGTAGGGTGTGCACCCCAGGCTTGTCGCCTCCTCGTGCACTCTTCGGACTACTTTTAATTTTCCTAAATTTTTAAATATTCCAAAATGGGTAAAAATTGCCATTGGAAACATTTTGGAGTCAGTTTACTTACCGTACCAAATACATATTCCTTTTCGGAGTCTGAAATGTTCTGGAAAGTCTCCCTTATGTACTCATCTGGTGTTATGGTATTAATTATATTGGTTTCAACATTTATGGGAGTACCTGAGATATAATGTTTGATTCTTTGACCGTTCACCACCTTCGGGTTAGTGCCTTCGGCATTGTTGATTTTGATGGCACTGGAATGATAAACCCCATCGGTAATGTAAGGACCTTCCCATTTAGAGAGAAATTTTCCTACAAAAAAATCTGAAATGAGAGTTGTATAGGAATACATAGTCACCTACATTAAATTCACACTTATGTATCCTTTTGTAATGCCATCTTTTAACTTTTTCTTTAAATAAGTTGGCATTCTCATAGGCTTGGGTTCTCCATTCATCAAGTGAGCTTATGTCAAATAACCTCTTTTCACTGGCAAGTTTGAAATCGTAGTTGAGCTCTTTAATTGCCCAATAAGCTTTATGTTCTAGTTCAAGAGGTAAGTGACATGCTTTTGCATAGACCATTTTATATTGAGACATACCATTGGGGTTCTTATATGCAGTTCTATAAGCACATAATGCACCATCAAGTTTCTTAGACCAATTCTTTCTAGATCTATTAACAGTCTTTTGCAAGATCAATTTAATTTCTCATTGCTCACTTCTACTTGACCGCTAGACTAAGGATGATAAGGAGATGCAATTATGTGGTTGACAACATATTTAGCAAGCATTTTACAGAAAGCACCATGAATAAAGTGTCAACCACCATCAGTCATCAAATATCTAGGGACTCCAAACCACAGAAAAATAACTTCTTTAAGCATTTTGATAGATGTGCTACGATTAGCACTACTAGTTGGAATAGCTTCTACGCACTTAGCAACATAATCAACAACAACTAAAATATGTGTATACCCATTAGAGGAAGGAAAAGGTCCCATATAATCAAAGCCCCAAACATCAAATGGCTCAATAACAAGTGAATAATTCATAGGCATTTCCCGATGTCTGCTAATATTACCAATCCTTTGGAATTCATCACAAGACAAGACATACTTACGAGCAACCTTAAAGAGGCCAATAAAACCAGATTGGTATACCTTGTGTGCAGTTCTATCTCCAGCGTGGTGTCCTTCGTAGGCCTCAAAATGACACTTGCGTAGGAGCTGTTCCTGTTCATGCTCAGGTACACAATGTCTAATAACACCATCTACTCCTGCTTTATAAAGGTGTGGGTCATCCCAAAAGTAATGTCTTAAATCATAGAAAAACTTCTTCTTTTGCTGGTATGTGAAGCTTGCTGGTATAAATTTAGCAACAACGTAATTAGCATAATTAGCATACCATGGAGCACTGTGAGAAGCATTTATGACAGCTAATTGTTCATCAGGAAAACTATCATCAATTGGTAGTGGGTCATCAAGAACATTCTCTAACCTTGACAAGTTATCTGCTACAGGCTTCTCAGCACACTTTCTATCAATAATATGCAAATCAAATTCTTGCAGCAAGATAACCCATCTAATAAGCCTATGTTTAACATCTTTCTTGTCATAAGATATTTAATAGCAACATGATTGGTGTGAATAGTCACTTTGGAATCAACAATATTAGATCTAAATTTGTCACAAGCAAAGACAACTACTAAAATTTATTTTTCAGTAGTAGCATAATTTCTCTAGGCACTGTCTAGAGTTTTACTAGCATAAGGAATAACATTCAGTTTCTTATCAACTCTTTATCCTAGGACAGCACCAACAACATAATCACTAGCATCACACATAATTTCAAAGTGTAGGTTCCAATCGGGTGGTTGAATAATAGGTGCAGAAATCAAGGGCTTTCTTAAGTATCTCAAAGGCTTCTACACAATCATCATAAAAAAACAAAAGGAACATCTTTCTGCAAGAGATTAGTGAGAGGCCTAGAAATTTTAGAGAAGTCTTTAATAAACCTCCTATAGAAACTAGCATGACCAAGGAAACTTCATATACCTTTGATATCTTTAGGACATGGCATCTTTTCAATAGCATCTACTTTAGCTTTATCAACTTCAATACCACTTTCAGAAATTTTATGCCCCAAGACAATACCTTCATTAACCATAAAGTGGCACTTCTCCCAATTCAAGACAAGATTAGTTTCTTCACATCTCTCCAAAACTAGATCAAGATTGCTTAAACAATCATCAAAAGAAGTTCCGTCAACAGAGAAATCATCCATGAAAACCTCAACAATCTTTTCACAAAAGTCAGATAATATAGATATCATACATCTTTGAAAGGTAGCAGGAGCATTGCATAAACCAAAAGGCATACATCTATAAGCAAATGTATCAAAAGGGCAAGTAAAAGTAGTCTTGTCTTGATCCTCTTTTGACACGGGTATTTGAGAAAAACCAAAATAACCATCTAAAAAGCAGAAGTGTGTATGTTTGGATAATCTTTCTATTATTTGATCAATAAAAGGTAGAGGGTACTGATCTTTTCTAGTGGCTTTGTTTAATTTTCTAAAATCAATTACCATTCTATAACATGTAACAATTCTTTGTGGGATCAATTCATTCTTACCATTAGGAACAACAGTAATACCTCCCTTCTTAGGGACACAATGAAGGGCACTTACCCATCTACTATCAACAATGGGATAAATTATACCTACCTCTAGAAGCTTTAGTATTTTGTTTCTCACCACTTCTTTCGTTTTGGGATTTAACCGTCATTGGTGATCAACAACTTGTTTAGCGTGAGGCTCCATATTAATTTTATGCTGACATAGAGTGGGACTAATGCCCTTAAAATCATCAAGAGTATATCCAATAGCGGCATGGTGTTTGTTCGGAGTTTTTAATAATTTCTTCTCTTTATGCTCTGAAAGGTTAGCACTAATAATAACATGATATATCTTCTTTTCATCAAGATAAGCATATTTGAAAGTATCAGGTAATTGCTTAAGCTCAAACAGGGGATCACCCTTAGGTGGAGGAGGATCCCCAGGAATTTCAACAGGCAGGTTGTGTTTCAAAATAGGCATTTGATTAATGAATATTTCATCTAATTCCTTCCTTTCATTCATAAACATATCATTTTTATGGTCAAGCAAATATTGTTCTAACGGATCGGTAGGAGGCACAACAATAGAAGCAAGACCAATAATTTCATCCTTACTAGGCAATTCTTTATCATGGGGTTGTCTACGAAACTTAAAGAAATTGAACTCATGAGACACATCCCCAAAACTTACAGTAACAGTTTTTTTCTCACAATCTATCTTAGCATTAATAGTGTTCAAGAAAGTTCTACCAAATATAATGGGACAAAAATCATCTTGTGGGGATCCAAGAACTAGAAAATCAATAAGGTATTTTATCTTCCCACACAGGACTTCAACATCTCTAACAATCCGAATTGGTGATATAGTATCTCTATTAGCAAGCTTAATAGTAACATCAATATCTTCTATCTCAACATGTGCAATATAATTCATAATTTCTTGATATAAAGTAAAAGTAATTGCACTCACACTAGAACCCACATCACATAAACCATAATAACAATGATCCCCTATTTTAACACAAACAACAGGCACGCCAACAATAGGTCTATGTTTATGTTTAGTATCAGGTCTAGTAGTTCTAACAGCTTCATCATAGAAATAAATAACATGCCCATCAACATTATCGACCAAGAAATCTCTAACCATAGCAATACTATGTTCAACTTTAATTTGTTCAGGGGGTGTAGGTGTTCTAGTATAACTCTTACGAACCACAGCTGTCGTGGTTTTGTCATGGCAGATGTCCTTGTGAAAGGACTTAGTCGTAGAGCCATCGCTACAGGTTAGCTTAAAGGGGTTAAAGCGGACAAGGGACGCGAGAGTTTTATACTGGTTCGGCCCCTTTATGATGAAGGTAAAAGCCTACTCCAGTTGTGATGGAATTGCTAGGGTTTCGATGACCAGGGAGCGAATCCGCTTTGCCTGGCTCTCGAGTTGTTGTCTATTTTTCTCTAAACCGCCGCCGGGTCGTCCCTTTATATACATAGGTTGACGCTCGTCGGCTTACAGAGTCCCGAGCCGGATCATCAGCGTGTCCAACTCGGTCTCTATTCCTCCTATCTTACAATACGAGTTACATGATAATGTCAGTTTACATCTACCGGTCTTAACCCGCCTTTGGGCCTTGGGCCTTCATAAAGTGCCACCATTCCTGTCTTCATGGGCTCTGAGTAAGTTAACCATCCCGGGGATAATCCGGCCTCTTCTAGCCGGTTTACGTCCAATAGTAATATCCCCAACATTAGGCCCCAGATTGATTTGAACTTCTTCATGTCAATCTTCAACACTTAGAAAAATTCTTCCCCTTGCACCTTCGCATAAATCTTGTAAACCCTCGTGACATCATCCTCCAGATTTGTAGTAAACCGCTGTGATGTCACCTATTTATTGAAGCCGAAGATACCCTTTATTAATGAGCATCCAACCGTCGAGGCAACAACTTTATTAAACATCCATTTTTGAGCTCCTTGATTTCCGCGCCTGTCGCTTATCTCTTTGCCTTATAAATAGGGTTGAAAATCTCTTTCTTTTTCCTTCCATTGCTTCTTCGTCTCTTCTTCCTCCTCGCGACGACTCTGCACCCGAGCGCCGCCGCCGTCGTCGAGCTTTACCTCTGCCTCATCGCCGGCCGCTGCATCAACCTGACTGGATCAGAAAAACGCGACGCACCTCCTCTGCTTAAACAGCTTCGGTAAGTCTTCCCCCTTTTCTTTGTAGATCCACTTCAGGTTTCAGTGTTTATCGGAGTTCATCAAGGCTCTGGTGTTGTTCTTCTCTTTCCTCCCCATTAGTATCAAAGACTAGTTAGATCTGTTAGCTCTTCGTGCGACTGTAACCATAATCTCGCCTTTCCTTATGAGACCATCCCCTTTATATAGGAAAAAATCATCCGAACCTGATGAACTGGTATCTGAAATTTAAGTCTGAATATATTCTAGTTCTCTGTCGTGCCGCAGATTCTGAAACCATCATATAACTCTTGTGAAACTTGTTTTCCTTCACTTAGGCATTTGTAGATATGTACTCTTCATACCAATATAGGCGGTTTAACTTTTGGAAGTATGATAATCCGGCATATACCATTAGTCCCCTCCTAAACCGCCGATTCATTTATTCTTTCACTTCTTCCATCGCTAAACTCCGGTTTAACAATATGCATATACCTCTGCTTCTGCTTATCGCTTTACCATTCATAACTACATCAGCCTCCGATTTAACCATTTTATCTGCTTAAATTCCTTTCTCTTTACCCTGTTACGCTTTATGCCTTGTCAATTACGAATCGTAAAACCGGCAGTAATCTTTTCCAGCTCTTCATGGCCAAACAATTTTACTCCTGTAACTGGGTCCGCTCCCGGGTTACTGAGGTGCAATTGGAAGGATGTGTCAAGATTGGCACCTTACTGAAGCAGAGTGAAATCAAGTGGCGTGTCCCCAGTCCAGAAAACCCTCCTACCCCCAGAGATGGCGAAGTGGTGGTGTTTGTTGACCACATAGGTCGCGGCTTTAAACCGGCTGGATCCAAATTCTTCCGTGACGTACTTGCCAATTTCCAGATTCACCCTCAATACATTGGACCAAATTCTGTGTCCAACATTTGCAATTTTCAAGTATTTTGTGAACCATACCTGCAAGAGGAGCCAACTGTTGAGCTATTCCGAGATTTCTTCTACTTGAACCGTCATACTGAATTTGTGGATGGGCCCAATACCGACTAGGCGGCATTTCAATTCAGAAGAGGAAACACGTTAGTTTCCCTCATGCCAAACTCCATAGCCATCCGAAAGAATGGAACCATACTTGGTTTTATTGTAAAGACACTTCCCCTGATGAAGAAAATCCTCTGCCGGGTTACCGTCCCCACCGGCTTACGAACACTCATCCATTTCCGCAGCGGTTGAGTACTCAAGAACGGGCTACTTATGCTCCACAGCTCTCCAAGCTCAGGGCCTTTATGGCTAATGGTCTGACAGGAGTTGGTTTTGTTTGCTACTGGATCTCATGGAGCATATTACCCTTAAGTCGTCGCTCTAGTTTGATGTGCGAGTATACCGGTGATGAAAATGACCCTCAACGTCACATTAATATCCAGCTGGAAGAAGCTGAAGTTACTGAGGCTGTGAAGAAGATATTGAATGAATCGGAGGCTGTCTGCAGTCGGACCGGGTTAAGTCCCTTCTACACCGAGAACAAACCGCCAACCGTAAGCATTGCATTGGCTCTGCTTTATACCTGATATTCTTAACCGTGCAATCTTTAATACTTTCTGTCCATCTTTTTATAGGGCTATGATCCATTTTGGAAAATGCAACCTAAAGACAAACCGGCGAAAACCCCTCGGCTCAAGACGAAGGTGGTCAAGAAGCCTGCCAAGAAGAAGGCAATTGAACCCATCAATTTTGATCTTGACGACGATCCTGATGATCTGGACATAGAGGTAGAACTTGACTCTCTCGGTTCATTTTTTATATACCTCATTAACAATGATTATTATCAGGATGATGCGAAAGGTAGCCATGCTGATGACGTAGAGGTAATTACTCCTTCCTCTGGTTCAAACACTTGATCAACACAGAAAGTCCGTCAAACAATCCCGAAAATAAAATTTTCTCATCCTCTTGCTCATTTGGACCCAAAAATTCCTTTGAAGAAGCAGCAGCACGAAGCTCACCGTACAACCAGGCACAGCGGCCAAGTAGTCACCTCAGCCGGTTTACCGTACACTCCAGTTCGGAAACATCGACCTAAGGTCTCACCCACTTCTAATACCTCTTATTCCAAGGCAGGTTATTTCCGACAACCTCTTAATCCGTCCGATTCAAATTATCAGGGAACGCCTCATTCATCCTCTGGCGAGTCGACCGCCACACAACTCCCTCCTCTTAAGACCGTTGCTGGGTAAGTTTTAATTGGATCTTTTGACGCTTTATATTTGCATGCTGTATTCATCCTTGCATCTTTTCCTTTTCAGAGCCAAGGCTAGACCCAGCAAGAAAGCTCGGGTAAATAAACCATCTGATGATTTGGTTGTTGAACCGGAGCAAACTGTAGAACGGAAGGTCCCCATGCGGACACTGTGTTTGATGAACCACCCCCTCCAGATCATGATTTGAATGAGCAAGAAGAAACTGAAGTAGCAGACCTGACTGATAAACCGACGAGTTCGGTCCATAATGATGATGGACCGTCTAGTACGGCAAGGCTGCGGATATCCCAACAACTCCAATGAAGACTGCTGGTGACAAGGAAGATGATGTTATCGTCACTGGTGTTGGCCATACCTCTCCTGGCAACCCTGTTGTTTTATCCAAACATAGCGCTAAGGAAGAATGTGTTGCAATGGAAAAAGGCAAATGGAGCACCGATTTATCAAGCTATGCCCACCTCGGTGCTCAAGAACTCCACTCTGGCTTTCTAAACCGTCTGCACTCAAACCGTGACTATGAAGTCGGTTTAGTGAATATGATGAAGGAATGCTATGAGGTACTTTCATCACTTTTCCTTCCTTAAATCCAATTTGTAAGTACCAACTCTAGTAGCTCCCAAGGGCCGGTTTATGATGGCAATCATAAATCGGGACTTTGTAATATCTTAACCCTGGCATGCTTATCTTTCACATGTCAAGTGGTCTTTAAAATAAACCAATACTCTATCATTGTGTTCCTGTACTTTTGGCCTGTGTAGTCCCTAGGACCGGTTTATCTTTCCAAGGTAAACTGGGTCTTTAACCAATGCTTCAATTTGAACAGATGTACATTAGCCCCCAAGTGTCAAGGATAATGCTTGCATTGTACTTGGGACTTGCAAATTTTTTTGATAATAGAGCAAATAGTCATTAGCCCCCAAGTACAAAGTGCATAACTTGTTATGTGCTTGGTACTTCAAATATATACAGCCGACTGATGATATGTCATTCCTTGACAGGCTGAGCTGAGCAAAAAGGATAGCCAAACCTCTGATCTCCAAGAGAACATTAAATCTCAACAAGCGGAGGCTTCTAAAGCCAAGGAAGAACTAAGCACCACTTTAGCAGACATGGAGACGCTGAAGGAGACCTTGAAGAAGGATCGGGGGGATTGGGAGGCAGAAAGATCCGCTTTATAGAAGAAAGCTGAAGACGCAGCATCAGCTCTTAAACCGGTGGTTGAAGAATTGATAGGCTTAAAACGGCAGATTAATGCCATGACCTCTGCCGGTTTTGATAAGTACCCTCATATGAAGCTTTTTCAATTCATACTATCTCATCAATGGTCGGTTTACTGATGCTTACCATGACAGGGACCCGCATTACTAATCTGGGCTCCGACATGCGGATGAAGCTCAAGGCTGCCTATACTTTGATAGAACAGCTGTATTCTGGATCCCAACGAGCTATTTGCAATGCTGCTTATAACAAGCCTCCTCCAACGCTAATAAAAGAAACCATCGAAAAGCTGTCCATGTTGCCTGCCCGGTTGGATGAACTTAAGAGATCAGCAACAAGGTCAGGCGCACTGACTGCGCTAATACGAGCCTAGGCGTGTATTCCAGATCTTGAACCAGCAGATATTGGCCAAGGCTATCCCGGCGTAAAAGAAGATGGTTCATAATTCAACAATGATGATCTCCGAAGGCTAACAAGGGAACTGCGACCCATTGCAAGCGAATTGGCGGATGAAACGGATCTGTCTCATTACCAGCCGGTTTATGATGCTGATTAGAAGATATATCCTGCGACAACACATGGCGTAGAAGATCTTCTTCCGCCAACTCGTAAGCACACTTATGCCACTGACATTGATCCTACCAACCTGATAAGTGAAGAAGCCGTGTTCCAAGCTTTAACTGGAATCGATTGGACGACGATTGATTTCCAGCCACTGGGCAGAGAGGAGGAGGATGCGCCAACTCAAGATGATCCTCAATCGTCAAGTCGTCCAGATGCTGAATCCTAAACCAAATGCCGGTTAATCTGTCATAGTCTGCCACTCGTTATTGAAACAATTATTCTGTGTGAGATTTTAAAGCACCTTGTAATAGGCTAGTTTAAACACTTACCTGTTATGCCATCGAGCATGTTTATTTTGCTTGATACTAATAACTCGCCATGCCCTTGGGATCTATTATATGCATAGTCCATTGCAGCTTTATTTAATTTGTTCCTGCATATAAGAACTTAAAAATGTCCTAGTGGTTTACCACTGGACGGGTCATGATGCCCAAAATATATACATGGCTTGGATGTATAACCAAGACTGTAATAACCAGATATAAAATAGATGATACCTATGATATATCTCGTTGGCTGACCAAATGTTGTTATAATAAGGGTGATAACACCAATCTGGAGTATTGATGACTCCTTTCATCGTTGCCGGTTCATATCAAAACCGTACCAGGTTATGATAAACACCGGTTTTTTCATATAATTCTGGTGACTTGTAGCCAAAACCAGACTAGATCAAATTAATGCAGGATTGTAACTGATCATGTACTAACAAGTTAGCGTTGAAAGCCATGCCGGGTTGCAATAGACACCGGTTTATCAGAAAATGTTCATAAATCCTTTATCAAGATCTCACAACCTTCTTGAGGAGACACACCGCTGAATCGCCCCTGTGATGCTGTAATGATGTAACTCCCCATTGACAATGGTCATTGACTTGGATTGCCGGATTATCTGTCAGGCCAAGGTTTCATCGTCTGGCAACTCGCCCCGGTTCATGTATGCCGGATACGGGACTGTCCAATTCGGAATAACATGAAGAGCCGCCACCAATTGAGCCTCTGGGTCAGGCATAGCCAAATCCTCCTCCATAGGTATCTTTACTAACGGATTATGCAGTACATCGAGGAAGGTTTTGGGTGGCACCGGTTTACGTTGAGAGCCTAAGCGACTTAAAGCATCTGCTGCTTCATTCTTCCGCCGGTCTATGTGGTCCACTTGATAACCCTTGAAGTGACCAGCCACTTCATCCCCCTCTCGTCTATATGCTGCCATAAGTGGATCCTTGGAATCCCAAGTGCCAGACACCTGCTGAGCCACCAGGTCTGAGTCACCAAAGCACTTAACCCGGCTTAACTTCATTTCATTAGCTATCTGAAGACCATGGAGCAAGGCCTCATACTCAGCTGCATTGTTAGTACAAGGGAACATTAAACAAAGAACATAACAAAACTTATCACCTCGTGGGGAAGTTAATATGACTCCAGCCCCCGAGCCCTCCAATTGCCTGGACCCATCAAAGTGAATAGTCTAATAAGTGTTGTCTGGCTTTTCCTCCGGTGCTCGCGACTCTGTCCAATCATTGATGAAGTCCACAAGTGCTTGGGATTTGAGTGCTGTGCGAGGTGTATATTTGAGCCCGTGAGGTCCAAGTTCAATAGCCCACTTAGCAATCCGGCCAGTTGCTTCTCTGTTTTGGATGATATCTCTCAGTGGTGCTGAACTGACCACTGTAATAGGATGACCTTGAAAATAATGCTTGAGCTTCCGGCTTGCCATAAAAACTCCATACACCAGTTTCTGCCAATGTGGGTATCTCTGTTTGGACTCTATAAGCACCTCGCCGATATAATAAACCGGCCGTTGAACCGGATACTCTTTCCCAGCCTCCTTGCGCTCCACAACAATAGCCACACTAACAGCTCGGGCATTAGCAGCCACATTTAGCAATAAAGGCTCCTTATCAACCGGAGCCACCAGGACAGGTGGCTCGGCTAACTGTCTTTTCAGATCTGCAAGTGCTTCATCAGCAGCATCACTCCAGACAAAGTGATCCGTCTTCTTTAGCATCTGATACAAAGGGTAGCCTTCTCTCCAAGGCGACTGATAAACCGGCTTAAGGCTGCAATCCGGCCCGCCAGACGTTGAACATCATTAATGCATGCCGGTTTAGCCAGAGACGTGATAGCTGTGATCTTCTCCGGATTAGCTTCAATCCCTCTGTTAGACACCAGAAAACCCAAAAGCTTGCCTGCCGGTACACCAAAGACACATTTGGCTAGATTAGGCATCATCTTATAAACTCGGAGGTTATCAAAAGTTTCCCTCAAGTCACCTATCAATGTCTCCTCCTTTCTGGGTTTCACCACAATATCATCCACATATGCATTTATGTTGCGCCCAATCTGTTTATGTAGACAATTCTGAAGACAACGCTTATAAGTTGCCTGGGCACTCTTGAGCCCGAAAGGCATAGATACATAGCATAAGGCTCCAAAGGGAGTTATGAAGGCTGTCTTCTCCTGGTCCTTAACTGCCATTTTGATCTGATGATAACCAGAATAAGCATCCAGAAAACACAAACGATCACAACCCGCCGTAGCATCAATAATCTGATCAATACGAGGGAGAGCAAAGGGATCAGCTGGACAGGCCTTGTTCAAGTCTATGTAATCCACACACATACGCCAAGTGCCGTTCTTCTTAAGTACCAGCACCGGATTAGCTAGCCACTCAGGGTGAAAGACCTCCACGATAAACCCTGCTGCCAAAAGCCGGGCTACCTCCTCACCAATAGCCTTACGCCTCTCTTCATTGAAGCGGCGAAGAAACTACCTGACTGGTTTAAACTTGGGATCTATATTAAGGGTGTGCTCAATGAGTTCCCTCGGTACACCTGGCATATCAGAAGGCTTCCATGCAAAGATGTCCCGGTTCTCATGGATGAACTCGATGAGCGCACCTTCCTATTTCGGATCCAAGTTAGCGCTGATGCTGAACTGCTTGGATGAATCACCAAGAACAAAGTCAACTAGTTTAGTCTCCTCAGCCGATTTAAACTTCAGTGCCGGATCATGCTCAATACTTGGCTTTTTCAGAAAAGTCATATCTGCCGGATCAACACAGCCTTTGTAAAATTTCAGCTCCTCCGTGGCACAAACCGACTCAGCATAAGCTGCATCCCCTTCTTCACATTCCAAAGCGATCTTCCGGCTTCCATGCACCGTGATGGTCCCCTTATGACCCGGCATCTTAAGCTGCAAATAAACATAACAAGGCCTTGCCATGAACTTAGCATAAGTCGGCCGTCCGAACAGGGCATGATATGGACTCTTGATTTTCACCACTTCAAAAGTCAATACCTCTGATCTTGAATCATGATCGTCTCCAAAAGCAACTTCTAGAGCTATCTTACCAACCGGGTATGCCGATTTACCAGGCACTACCCCATGAAACACAGTGTTCGATGGGTTAAGATTCTTATCTGTTAACCTCATGCGACGAAAGGTTTCAAAGTAAAGGATATCGATACTGGTTCCTCCATCCATAAGTACCTTGGTAAATTTATACCCCCCAACCTGGGGTGCTACCACTAAAGCCAGATGACCTGGATTGTCGACCCAGGGTGGATGATCCTCTCGACTCCATAGGGTGGGTTGTTCAGACCAGCGTAGATAACGAGGTACCGCCAGTTCAACAGAGTTCATAGCTCTTTTATGAAGCTTCTGATCGCGCTTACATAGGCTAGTGGTGAAGACATGATACTGCACACTATTCAACTGTTTTGGATTGCTCTAATAACCTGATTGCTGCTGTTGATTCCCCTGATGGTTGTAACCTCCCTGGTTGCCCTGGCTGTTCTGATTGCCATGTCCGGTTTGGTTGCCCTGGAACCCTGAACCGGAACTGCCACCACCATAACCCGGCCCATGGAAACTACCTCCTGAACCGCCGTGCGGTCCATTTTCATATTGAAAAAGATTTGAATTTTTGAACTCCCGCATAATGAAGCAATCTTTCCAAAGATGCGTAGCAGATCTCTCCTTTGATCCGTGCTTTGGGAAAGGCTGATTTAGCAGGCGCTCTAGATTGGGGCCTGACCCTCCACCCCGCTGGGGCGGTTTATCCTTATGCCGCTGACCGTTATCCTGGGCGTTGGTGTTAGCCACAAAGTCCAAGCTATTTTCTGCCTTGCGTTTACCATTGTTCCCATGACCTGCCGGATTATGCTGCTGCCCCTTGGCGTTGCCGCTCTTCTTTCCCTTCCCTGTCTTGTCATCCTCAGACTCAGAGTCCTTGGTACTATCAGACTCGGCATAATTCACTAGAGCCGCCATAAGTGTCCTCATGTCATTACAATGGCATTCAAGCCGTCCCAATTTTAGCTTCAAAGATGCAAACCGGCAATTGCCTTCCAATGTTAAAACAGCTGTGTCAGCGTTGATGCGGTCTGACGAATGCAAAATCTCAGAAACCTGGCGCACCCAATGGGTTGTTGATTCTCCTTCCTCCTGGACATAGGCAGCTAAGTCCACGATGGACATGGGCTGCTTGCACGTATCTTTGAAATTCTGGATAAACCGGGTCCTTAACTCGGCCCATGATCCAATAGAGTTGGCTGGCAGATTTTTCAACCACGTGCGAGTTGTTCCCTCCAACATCATGGTAAAGTATTTGGCACACGCCTCTTCACCACATCCAGCATCTCCATTGCCATCTCATAACTCTCCATCCATGTATCAGGGGATAAATCGGTGGTGTAATTCGGCACCTTACACGGGCCCTTGAAATCCTTGGGTAACCATATGTTGCGCAGCGCTGGGACAAGACATGGCACTCCCAAAGAACTGGAAGTAACCCCTGGCTCCACCGATGTTGTTGGACGAACTAGAGTGAACTGACGAACCGGAGCTTCATGCTGTGCCGCTAACTCGGCTTCCTGACGTGCCCTAGCGCGATCCACTACATCCTGGGCATCGCCACCGCTGCTCGCCGGGTTATTGCCATGGGGCGGATTACGATTCCTCGCACTGCTTGATACGGCCGGCTGATCAATATGCCTGCTGTAGCTCCGTCTTGGGAGGGGAGTGGAATGTATCCTTTCGCGGCTATATGAATAGGCTTGCTGCTGAGTCAAAGCCGTTTGTAGGAGCTCCCTAGCCCGTCGTGTCTCAATTGCTATGGGGGACTCGCCATCAATCGGGAGAGCTGCCAATCATGAAGTGGAAGCAACGATGTTATCCAATGGGTTAGAGTAATGACCCGGAGGTGTTGAGATGTGACGTGATGGAAGGTTGTTTTGACGAGGTGGAGGAGGCGGATCCATCACACGAGGCTGAATCGGTGTCCCGGTCCCAGGTGCCTCCGCCCGGTTTACCACAGGTTGGTTGCTGGTGGCCGCTCCAGGTGTGTTAAAGAGATTCCTCGCCTCCAAGACCGACGGAAGGCGCGATTGGTATCTTCTCCTCATGACGTCATCCGACGCACTCTGATCCAGCATAAGCCGGTACGCATGAGCCTCCAATCCGGCCCGCTCTGTAGCCATCCTGGTGTTTTCTGCTGCCAGGTCCGCTTTAGCTTGAGTTATTTGATCCTTCACCTTTGCAATCTCTGCATTGTGCTGATCCCGGTTTGCCGCATCCACCTCCACTACCAGCAACGTTGCTAAAGCGTCGAATAGATCGAACAAAACCTGAGCCGGAGGCGGCGCAGAGCCCCCTTCTCCGCTGGTGTCGCTGTTGCTGAACCGGAGATCATTGCCGTGTTTGTAGAAGAGTGTTGCGCTGGTTGTGTACCGGCCATGAAGGCCGCGACGTGGCTTGGCAGATCGAGGGGATCCGGAATACTGTTGCCATCGGAACCTCCACTAATCCGGCCATCCTGTAGTTGGTACAGCGATTCGGTCTCTCCGGTTGAAGACTCGTCATCAGAGCAGACAACGGTTTCGCCACCAGACGCTGATCTATCCTCATAATCCGCTCCATGGATGACACCTACGAAGACAGGCTTTACGGTGGGCTGAACCTGGGCAGAGCTTGCACGCTGAGCTGTCTCGATGATGTCGATGGAGATGTCCGGCTCAGGGCCCGGTTCACCGATCTTGCCGATGAAGACGTGAATTCCACCAAAGGGGACCCGGTACCCGTACTCAATTGAACCGGCCTCCGGACCCCATCCTGCGTCGTCGAGGTAGAGCTTGCCGCGACGACTTTTAGTCACCCGCCCCACAACGTATCCCTTGAGTCCTTCGATGCTGACCTTCAAGAACTCGAAACCATCGTGCGACAGCCCCACGGTGGGCGCCAACTGTCGTGGTTTTGTCACGGCAAATGTCCTTGTGAAAGGACTTAGTCGTGGAGCCATCGCTATGGGTTAGCTTAAGGGTTAAAGCGGACAAGGGACACGAGAGTTTTATACTGGTTCGGCCCCTTTACGATGAAGGAAATAGATGTAATTGCTAGGGTTTCGATGACTAGGGAACGAATCCGCTTTTCCTGGCTCTCGAGTTGTTGTCTGTTTTTCCCTAAACCGCCGCCTGGTCGTCCCTTTATATACATAGGTTGACGTTCGTCGGCTTACAGAGTCTCGAGTCGGATCCTCAACATGTCCAACTCGGTCTCTATTCCTCCTATCTTACAATACGAGTTACATGATAATGTCGGTTTACATCTACAGGCCTTAACCCGCCTTCGGGCCTTGGGCCTTCATAAAGCGCCACTATTCCTGTCTTCATGAGCTCTAAGTAAGATAACCATCCTGGGGATAATCCGGCCCCTTCTAGCTGGTTTACGTCCAATAGTAATATCCCCAACAACAGCTGGAGCTTTAGCATGATCCTTTATCCTAACAGGAAAAGGTGGTTTCTCAATGTAAGAAGTAGGAATAACAGGATCAATATTATAAGTAATAGTTCCATCTTCCGCTTTAATAGGCTCTACTACTTTCACTTCAATGGGAGGATGATATTTAAACCAGTTCTCCTTAGGGGGATCAACATGAGTAGCAAATGATTCACAGAAAGAAGCTACTATCTCAGAGTCAAGTCTATATTTAGCGCTAAATTCACTAAAAGCATCGGTATCCATGAAATATTTAAAACAATCAAACTTAAAGTTTATACCTGACTCCTTACCTCCA
This sequence comes from Triticum aestivum, assembly GCF_018294505.1. Lineage (NCBI taxonomy): Eukaryota > Viridiplantae > Streptophyta > Magnoliopsida > Poales > Poaceae > Triticum > Triticum aestivum. The sequence goes on along the minus strand of NC_057803.1, from coordinate 426,306,969 downwards.
TCAAGTTCCCAATATTCAGAGTTGCGTTTAATTCTTTCCAATAAATCCCATTTGAATTCAAAAGTCTTTGTCGGTGTCAAAACCGGTGGATCTCGGGTAGGGGGTCCCGAACTGTGCGTCTAGGTCGGATGGTAACAGGAGGCAGGGGACACGATGTTTTACCCAGGTTCGGGCCCTCTTGATGGAGGTAAAACCCTACGTCCTGCTTGATTAATATTGATGATATGGGTAGTACAAGAGTAGATCTACCACGAGATCAGAGAGGCTAAACCCTAGAAGCTAGCCTATGGTATGATTGTTAATCGTCCTACGGACTAAAACTCTCCGGTTTATATAGACACCGGAGAGGGCTAGGGTTACACAGAGTTGGTTACAATGGTAGGAGATCTACATATCTGTATCGCCAAGCTTGCCTTCCACGCCAAGGAAAGTCCCTTCCGGACACGGGACGAAGTCTTCAATGTTGTATCTTCATAGTCCAGGAGTCTGGCCGAAGGTATAGTCAGGCTATCCGGACACCCCCTAATCCAGGACTTCCTCAGTAGCCCCTGAACCAGGCTTCAATGACGACGAGTCCGGCGCGCAGATTGTCTTCGGCATTGCAAGGAGGGTTCCTCCTGCAAGTACTTCATAGAAGATTTTGAACACAAAGGCAGTGTTCGGCTCTGCAAAATAAGTTTCCACATATTGCCATAGAGAGAATAATATTTACACAAATCTAATCTGCTGATGTATTCCGTAGCGTGACATCACACCACGACCAAGTCTTTATTCGAATCGTTTTACTGTCCCACCTCAGCGCGTTTAGCGAGGCGTTTTCCTCGGCACGTCTTGTTAAAGCAGAGATCGTGTCCCCTTATTCTGGGATTCTCATCAATACGGGTGTGGGTAACCCAACCGCGCCATTGACTGCGGCGCTTGGGAGATAAGCGAGTTTTACCAGGCTGGTGGGGGCGCATAGTCGCGTCTGCCCATATAAGGGGATAAGGATCCACCTTTTCATCCACGCCTTCTTCCTCCTTTACCCATCCATTTCCGCGCACTCGAGCTCCGGCGCCCAAGTACGCACACCCCACCTCAACCTTCTCCAGCCATATCCGGAGCGGGAGGCAAGTGGATGGTCTCCTCCGTCACGGAGGGACACATCAAAAAACTGAGGAAGGCCGGATACTTGTCTAACGACATTGCGCACCGGCTTCCCAAAGAGGGGCAACTCATCCCCACCCCTAGGCCCAATAAGAGGGTGGTGTTCCTCCCCCATTTCCTCCGCGGACTGGGCTTCCCTCTCCACCCATTTGTCCGGGGGCTCATGTTCTACTATGGCCTGGATTTCCATGATCTAGCCCCGAACTTTGTCCTTAATATCTCGGCGTTTATCGTCGTGTGTGAGGCTTTCTTCTGCATCCGCCCCCATTTCGGCCTATGGCTCAAGACTTTCAATGTCAAGCTGAAGGTGGTGCGCGGCACTCAGGCGGAGTGCGGAGGCGCCATGGTGGGCAAGATGCCCAACGTCCTATGGCCTGAGGGCTCCTTCGTGGAGTCCCTAAAGGGGTGGCAATCGGGGTGGTTTTACATCACCGAGCCGCGCGACCCTGAATGGGTCGCAGCCTCCGAGTTCCGATCGGGACCCCCTACGCAGCTCACCTCCTGGAAAGAGACGGGCCTGTCGTGGGTTAAAGAAGGAGAGCTGACCGGACTCCAAACATGCGTCCAAACCCTGGTGGACAAGAAGCTCAAACTTGTCAACGTAGTCCAGGTTATGCTCATCCGCCGGATCCTCCCGTGTCAACAACGGGCTTTCAACCTGTGGGAGTTCGACCCAGCGCTGCACCGAACTCTAAGCAGGCTCTTCGACACAACGTACGAAGATGCCTGGAAGGTGCTTTTCAAGGGCGCCGAGGCCCCTGCATCCGCTACCGAGGATCGCGGATTCAGCACACAGCGTCGCGCTCGTGTGGTAAGCTGTTTTTACCTTTTATAGGGTATTAGTTTTTCATAGTTTGACTCCATGTGGGATCTTAAGCTCCCTTACCTTTGACAGGATTGGCAGGAGACGTCCGAACAGATCAACTGTCCGGCTACTTTGTCCGAAGGCCCAGCGGACGCTCGCTTGGCGAAGCTGCTGGTTCCGGCACCCTATGTGGTGCCGGAGAAGAAGGCCAAGAAGAAGGCCACGGGGACTCGGAAGAGTGCCCGGCGCCTGGGGGTGTCAGATTCATCATCCAATGACTCCAAGATGCACTCCTCCCGTGAAGAATAGGAAGAGGAAGAAGAGACCTCTCCCCCTCCAGCGGGGGGAGAGAAGAAAAGGAAGGCCGCCCCAACTGGGGAGGCCGAAGGGTCCAAGAAGGGGAAAACCCTTCCTCCGGACGGCTCCACCAACACCGACGACGGCGAAGAGGAGTGGCCGCACAGGGCCAAGCCCTTGGAGAGATTGTAAGTGTCCAGATACCAGAGTGATTCATAGTATTCTTCCATTGCACAACTTTTCCTTATGTCAAACATGTTTATGCAGTCCACCCAAAGACCGGCTCGATGTGTCATCGAGCGGTTCCCTGGATTCGTCGGATGTGAATTCGCTTCCGATGGCTACCTCCCCCATCCTACGGACGACGCCGAGGTGCTGTCCCAACAGGTTCCAAGCCAGGAGGAGGTGGTCCTGGAGGCGCCGCAAGGCGACCTCCCAGACTCCAGGCGCAAAGGGGATAAAACCCCCAAGGGCTCCGAGTCCGGCCTTGAGCCAGACACCGTGCTGGAACCTTCAATGGTTCCGGACTCCAGTAGGTGGCCTCCTTCCAAGAGGAGCGAGCCTACCGAGCCGGTGACCTCCGTCCAACCGGAGGCACCGGACAATTTGCTGGAGATGCTTAACGGCGCCTCCATCGATGAGGAGCACCGCACTATTATGAGTGCGGTGATCCAGAAGGTTCAGTCCGCCAAGAGCGGACTGACTGAAGCCTGTGCCATCCTTCTAACAGGCTTTGAGGTAGGTAAAGAATACGTAAAAATATTACCGCATAGATAGTAGCCCCTGATGCTCTGTTCGGTGTTCGGAAAGAAAAGCCGAATAGAGGATCTAATAACATTCATAGGAGTCTAACATAATCAAGTCAATATGCGTATGCAGGCTTTGCTGCTGGCCTCCGCCGCACTGACTGCGGAGGTGGATACGCTGAAGCAAAACCTCACGCGGTCCGAGAACGAGCTCGGCCATGCCAAGAGGCAACTCGAGGAGAAGGAAGGTAAGTAATACCTTGCGCAATTATATAGAGAAGATGTGGTTGCAAAAAATGACAGGATCAACGTGCTATTATAGGGGCCACGACCGAGGTGGCAACCCTTAAGCAAGCACTGTCCGAGGCCGAAAATAGGGCGGCCGCGGAGCGCACGGAGAGAGAGAAGCAGGAGGCACGTGTGGAGGAGGTGCAGAAAGAGCTCCGGGCTCTCGTGAAAAACACGAGAGTTTGGAGCTTGACTCAAAGATGCAAGTGTCCGAGCTTGCGGTAGCCCTCAAAAGCGCGAAGTCTGCAAAGGCCGAAGCCCAGAAAGCCCTCAAAGAAATTGACGTGATGAAGAAGATAGCGGCGGGTAAGACATTCATTATGCAAAGCAAGCACGTGAAAGTGAATTACTTATTACTTACCCGAGTCCGGAGCTCTCCAGGAGTGTTCGCAGATTTTCCTTGCAGTGCGTCGGATGCCGCCACCTACTACCAAGCCAAAGAGGGGAGCTCGACGGAGAAGGTGTTCTGGTCTCAGTATGCTGAGGCCGGACACCTGGTGCCTTTGAGCGACCAGCTGAAGCAAATGGTCAAGCTCCACAAGGTTGCCGAATAGGCCATAAAGGGCCTCATAGTTCGGCTGTGGCCTGGAGAGGCTTTGCCTGGGAGCTACTTCGGGCTGGTGAGGCGGCTGGTGGATGCCTGTCCACGGCATGAATTAATCAAGCGCTCCGTCTGCATCGAAGGTGCTCGTAGGGCGCTTGCCCATGCTAAAGTGCATTGGGGCAAGATGGATGCGGAGAAGCTGGTGAAGGACGGGCTGCCGCCGGGCAAGGAGCATCGCGTCCCAGAAGCGTATTATGAGGGCATCATGAAGGGTGCCCGCCTTATAGTGGATGAATGCCCCAAAGATGTAATTTTTGAGTAAACTTGCATTTGTGATCCTGTACGTTGAAAACTTGTTCATATGCGCTAAGCAACACTTTTGAATTTAAAATATTACCTTCTGTGCGGCCGTTTATCAAATTTGAGAGATGGCGAGTCGTCGGCTTCTGCCCCCATGGCACGAGTGCTGGGGTGTTCGGGATAAACATGAGCGCTCTTTTTCCCATTCTTGGGTCCTTCGAGGGAGGCGCTCAACACAACGAAGAAGGCAATCAGACTATAATGCTTGAACACTCTCACTTAGCCATAGAATTCTATAATTTTAAATTTTGGCGAAGCCCCTAGTGTTTGGAAGACCGAGTTCGGGGCGCTATCCACGCCTAGGCCGGACAAAGCCGACTCCTCGCTCTAAGCGGCATAAGTCTTTAGGGACTCGAAAACCTCTCGAACAGCGACCAACTCTTGCCTCATCATGACAGTCAGTTTTAGCTGTCTCTACTGAGGTGCTTAGCCCAGCTCAACTAGGGCACAATCGCAGTAGTTCTCCTAGTGCTACCTTAGCCTATATAACGGAACGTAAGGTACCAAAACATAGGTGCCGGGCAAACCCAACATTTGACCCAAGACATGATTCGGAGCCGATGCATATAATGTTATAAGTTCGGGGTGCCACACTTGTGAAAGTGTTCGGACTTCTCATGCCATATTGTGGGGTACTTGAGCCCCTGGCGTATTGGCCGTACCAAAGTGTACGGGTGCAACATGCCATTAATGAACATATATTCATAAAAAAGGGTAATGCAATAATAGACGGAATCTATGCATTGTTTATTCAAAAAAGCTACGATCAAAGCAGAACGATACAAATAGTGCGATAAGCAAAAGATGGGACTATCACATATGTCCTTTCCAAGGGCGACCTGCGGAATGTTATGCGAAACAGGTATACTGCTCGTTATAGAGACCACCTTAGAGTTCCGTAGTACAGCGTAGCTTTCTTCTTCCCTGGTTGTATCGTTTGTGCGACAATTGTACTACCGGACAAGCCTTCCGAAGAATGGAGTCCTGAAAATAAGATAAAATTAAGAAATCGGCAGCCCCTAGTGCGGTTTAAGCCGCGTTTCGGGCGTGTCATGATGGTGCCCCTCCCCCTGTGCCCACGGTATTTCCAGAGCGTAGTTATGTACGCGCAACACTGGTTTCACAAGTTCGCGAGGGCTGGGGTTGGGGCCGCATTGCTACGCTTGCTCTGAACGTGCTGGCTGGTCTTAGTGTAGGTTACTCCGGGCGCGCTGGACGGTGTCCAGATATTTAATGGCCGGACTAGAGAATTTCCTTGAGAGGCTGCTTTGTACTTCCACTACGATAGCCACCGTATGCTCCTCCGTTCGGAGAGAGAGTTCGGTGTTTCCATTGACCGTGATGACGCCTCGAGGGCCTGGCATCTTGAACTTGAGGTATGCGTAGTGCGGCACCGCATTGAACTTGGCAAATGCGGTTCGCCCGAGCAGTGCGTGATAGCCACTGCGGAACGGGACTATGTCGAAGATTAACTCCTCGTTTCGGAAATTATCCGGAGATCCGAAGACCACTTCAAGTGTAACTGAGCCTGTACAATTGGCTTCTACACCTGGTATGACGCCTTTAAAGGTCGTTTTGGTGGGTTTAATCCTCGAGGGATCAATGCCCATTTTCCGCACTATATCCTGATAAAGCAGGTTCAGGCTACTGCCGCCGTCCATAAGGACTCTAGTGAGGTGAAATCCGTAAATAATTGGGTCTAGAACCAATGCGGCGAATCCGCCATGACGGATGCTAGTGGGGTGGTACCTTCCATCAAAAGTGATCGGGCAGGAAGACCATGGGTTGAACTTTGGGGCGACTGGCTCCATCGTGTATACGTCCCTTAGCACACGCTTCCGCTCCCTCTTGGGGATGTGGGTTGCGTATATCATGTTCACCATCCGCACTTGTGGGGGAAAACCTTTCTGTCCACTGTTGTTCGGCGGCCGGGGCTCCTCCTCGTCATCGCGATGCAGCCCCTTGTCTCTGCTTTCAGCATTTAACTTGCCTGCCTACATGAACACCCAACAATCCCTGTTGGTGTGATTGGCTGGTTTTTCGGGGGTGCCATGTATCTGGCATGAGCGGTCGAGTATTCGGTCCAAACTAGACGGGCCCGAAGTATTTCTTTTGAATGGCTTTTTCCGCTGACCGGGTTTAGAGTCTTTGAATCCGGCATTAACTGTCATATCCTCAGCATTGTCGCCGCTAATGCGGTGCTTTTGCTTGTTGCGACGCGACCTGCCTCTGCTATCCTTGGTATCCGAATTACCAGGGCTCTTGGTCCTGTTATTGCTGCGAGCTAGCCAGCTGTCTTCTCCCGTGCAAAAGCGGGTCATAAGTGTCGTGAGGGCTGCCATAGATTTCGACTTTTCCTATCCTAGGTGCCATGCAAGCCACTCGTCGCGGATGTTATGCTTGAAGGCTGCTAGGGCCTCTGCGTCCGGACAGTCGATGATTTGATTTTTATTGGTTAGGGACCGTGTCCAGAATTGTCTGGCCGATTCTTATGGCTGATGAATTATGTGTCTTAGGTCATCGGCGTCTGGTGGTCGCACATAAGTTCCCTAGAAATTATCGAGGAATGCGGCTTCCAGGTCCTCCCAACAACCAATTGATTCTGCTGGCAAGCTGTTAAGCCAATGACGAGCTGGTCCTTTAAGCTTGAGTGGGAGGTATTTGATGGCGTGTAAGTCATCACCGCGGGCCATGTGGATATGAAGGAGATAGTCCTTGATCCATACCGCAAGATCTGTTGTGCCATCATATGATTCGATGTTCACGGGTTTGAAACCCTCGGGAATTTGATGATCCATTACTTCTTCTGTGAAGCATAGTGGGTGTGTGGCGCCTCTATATTGGGCTATATCACGACGCAGCTCAAACGAGCTTTGTCTACTGTGTTCGGCCCGGCCGGATTTACTATATCCGGCGTGACGAGTACCGTCTCGTGCTGTGGGGCACCCACGTGATCCGTAGATCGATCTTGTTTGCCTTGCCTTGTCCTCCAATGTGTCTCGCAGGTCTGGCGCATTTTCCCATGCCTTGGTAGTTTTTGAGTGGCGCCGGGGTGCGACTTGAGTGGAGGGCTGAGAGGCCTCTCTGTCGCGGCCACGGGGTGGCCGGTCGGCCGCATCATGCGCTGGTGATGTAGGTTTAGGTGCTTCCTCCTCTAATTGGGGTAGCAACCTGCGCTTTGGGTAGCTCTTGGAGGGGCGTTCGAGTTCATACTCTTCGGCCGCAAGGACTTCAGTCCATCTGTTGGCTAGGAAATCTTGATCAGCTCTAAGCTATTGCTGTTTTTTCTTGAGGCTTCTCACCATGGCCATAGGCCTGCGTTTGAAACGCTCTTGTTCGACGGGATCCTCCGGCACGACAAATTCATCGTCGTTGAGGCTTGCCTCGTCTTCGGAGGGAGGCATATAATTATCGTCCTCGACCTCTCTGTCTACCGCTCTCTCATGAGGGCTGGCTTCTCTATCCTCCTGTGCTGAATCTTGCTGGAGGTGGTTGTCTTCGGCACTGTCCAGGGTGTTATTATCCCCCGTGCCAGAATCACCGTTTTTGTTTTGGCGGGATTTAGAGCGGCACCACTGACGTCGGCGCTTAGGCTGCTTCTTGGAGGGGTCATCCTCCGCTGTTCCATCGCCATTGCCTTCTTTTGGGGTGTCCACCATGTATATATCATACGACGAGGTGGCTTTCCAGTGCCCTATAGGCGCTGGTTCTTGATCGTCTCCTGCATCGGCGTCCATACCATCGATGTCTTCGGAGTCGAAGTCGAGTATGTCGGTCAAATCATCGACAGTGGATACGAAGTGGGTGGTGGGTGGGCTTTGAATTTCTTCATCATCCGCATCCCAACCTTGCCGATCATAGTCCGGCCAGGGCTCTCCTGACAAAGAGAGAAACTTTAGTGAATTCAGAATATCGCCGAAGGGCGAGTGCTGAAAGATGTCCGCGGCGGTGAACTCCATGATCGGCGCTCAATCGGGTTCGATCGGTCAGGGCGCAGAGGGCTCGGAGTCCGGAGAGGAGTCCAGCTCCTTGGAGTCACGGGCTTCGCAGAGAATAGGGATGGTGTTCGGCTCGATCGCCGTAGAGATTGCAGCCCCCGAGGCGGTGTCTAACCACCCATCCTCGGTTGGTGTGATCGGCTCCGAGCTAGGGGTCGGAGCGGACACAGGTGCGGCCTACAGGGCACTGTTCGGTGGCAGAGCTAAATCATGCCAATCGTGACAGTGTGGCGCGCTCGGCTGTGGCTCGAATCTGTCGAAGATCAAGTCTCCGTGGATGTCGGCCGTGTAGTTCAAACATCCAAATCTGACCTGATGGCCAGGGGCGTAGCTTTCAATCTGCTCCAGATGACCAAGCGAATTGGCCCGCAGTGCAAAGCCGCCGAATATGAAGATCTGTCTGGGGAGAAAAGTCTCACCCTGGATCGCATCGCTGTTGATGATCGGAGAAGCCATTGGGCCTAAAAGCGATGACACAGAGGAATTCTCAATGAAAGCACCAATGTCGGTGTCAAAACCGGCGGATCTCCGGTAGGGGGTCCCGAACTGTGCGTCTAGGTTGGATGGTAACAGGAGGCAGGGGACACGATGTTTTACCCAGGTTCGGGCCCTCTTGATGGAGGTAAAACCCTACATCCTGCTTGATTAATATTGATTATATGGGTAGTACAAGAGTAGATCTACCACGAGATCAGAGAGGCTAAAACCTAGAAGCTAGCCTATGGTATGATTGTTCTTCGTCCTACGGACTAAAACTCTCTGGTTTATATAGACACCGGAGAGGGCTAGGGTTACACAGAGTCGGTTACAATGGTAGGAGATCTACATATCCGTATCGCCAAGCTTGCCTTCCATGCCAAGGAAAGTCCCTTCTGGACACGGGACGAAGTCTTCAATCTTGTATCTTCATAGTCCAGGAGTCCGGCCGAAGGTATAGTACGGCTATCCGGACACCCCCTAATCCAGGACTCCCTCATTCTTCTTCATGAAAGAACCAGTACAAGAGGTATCGAGCATGGATTGATCATTACGAGAAAGTCGAGCATAAAAATTCTGAATAATAATTTCTCTTGAGAGCTCATGATTGGGGAATGAATATAACATTGACTTAAGCCTCCCCCAATCTTGAGCGGTACTTTCTCCTTCATGAGGCCAATAATTATAAATATAATTCTGATCACGACGAACTAGATGCATAGGATAAAACTTCTGATGAAATTCCAATTTCAATCGGTTGTAGTTCCAAGTCCCAATATCATCGCATAGCCTATACCATGTCAATGCCCTCTCCTTCAAAGATAAAAGGGAAGAACTTCTTCTTGACTTCATCCTCGGCCAAACCTGCAAGCTTAAATAATCCACAAACTCCATCCACATAGATTAGATGCATATCAGGATGTAGTGTTCGATCTCCTACATAAGGATTAGCTAGCAGTTTCTCTATCATACCTGATGGAATTTCATAATAAATATTTTCAGTAGGTTCAATAAGGTTGAGGGGCAACTCTTTGCTCTTCCGATCGGGGTGAATATACCCCGAACAAACCGCTCAAACGATTATTTTCCATAGTAACAAGTGACAGTAAATTTCAGCACACTATATAAATGGTTCCTTAGCAAATTCCACTTACCAAAGGCACTTCACTCCCAGGCAACAGCGCCAGAAAATAGTCTTGATGACCCACAAGTATAGGGGATCTATTGTAGCCCTTTTCAATAAGTAAGTGTGTCGAACCCAACGAGGAGCAGAAGGAAATGACAAGTGGTTTTCAGCAAGGTATTCTCTACAAGCACTGAAATTATCGGTAACACATAGTTTTGTGAGAAGATAATTCGTAACAGGTAACAAAGGTGCAGCAAGGTGGCCCAATCCTTTTTGTAGCAAAGGACAAGCCTGGACGAATTCTTATATAAAGCAAAGCGCACACGAGGACACATGGGAATTGTTGTCAAGTTAGTTTTCATCATGCTCATATGATTCACGTTTGTTACTTTGAAAATTTGATATGTGGGTGGACCAGTGCTTGGGTGCTGTCCTTACTTGGACAAGCCTCCCACTTATGATTAACCCCTCTCGCAAGCATCCGGAACTATGAAAGAAGAATTAAGATAAATCTAACCATAGCATGAAACATGTGGATCCAAATCAGCCCCTTATAAAGCAACGCATAAACTAGGGTTTAAGCTTCTGTCACTCTAGCAACCCATCATCTACTTATTACTTCCCAATGCCTTCGCCTAGGAACAAATCATGGTGAAGTGTCATGTAGTCAATGTTCACATAACACCACTAGAGGAGAGACAACATATATCTCATCAAAATATCAAACGAATACCAAATTCACATGATTACTTATAACAAGACTTCTCCCATGTCCTCAGGAACAAATATAACTACTCACAAAGCATATTCATATTCATAATCAGAGGACTAATAATTATCATTAAGGATCTGAATATATGATCTTCCACCGAATAAACCAAATAGCACCAACTACAAGGACTAATCAACACTACTAGCAACCCACAGGTACCAATCTGAGGTTTCGAGACAAAGATCGGATACAAGAGATGAACTAGGGTCTGAGAGGATATGGTGCTGGTGAATATGTTGATGGAGATTGACCCCCTCTCGATGAGAGGATCATTGGTGATTACGATGGTGATGATTTCCTGCTCCGGGAGAGAAGTTTCCCCAGCATAACAGCTCTGCTGGAGCCCTAGATCGGTTCTGCCCAAGTTCCGCCTCGAGACGGCGGCTCTTTGTCCCAAAAGCTTCCCTCTGATTTTTTCAGGCCAAAACCCTCCATATAGGAGAAGATGGGCACCAGGGCCTGCCAGGTGGCCCACAAGCCACAGGGGCGCGCCGAGAGGGGTAGGGCGCACCCCCCAGGCTTGTGGCCTCCTGGTGGGTCCCCTCTAGTATTTTCTTCGCCCAATATTTTTATATATTCCAAAATAATACTCCGTAAATTTTCAGGACTTTTGGAGTTGTGCAGAATAGGTCTCTCAGATTTGCACCCTTTCTAGTCCAGAATTCCAGCTGCCGGCATTCTCCCTCTTGATGTAAAACTTGTAAAATAAGAGAGAAAAGGCATAAGCATTGTACCAAAATAGGTAATAACAACCCATAATGCAATAAATATCAATATAAAAGCATGATGCAAAATGGACGTATCATCCAACGACCCAAGGGCCCCTTAATGCATGACTCCCTCACACTTCACCATCGAATAGATTTTCCACAAACTTGTCAAGTTGCTCCATGATGAATACATGATTGAAGTTATGAGGAGCATCAGATTGGACTTCAGTTTGTGCAGCTGGAGCAGTTTGCACTTTAACCTGCTCGAAAGGAGGCATAGAAGCCAATAGTTGTGTCAAAGTGGGAGCAAATTTAGCAGCCTTTTCTTTTAGAACATCAGTTTGAGGAGCACTTGGCTTGGTAGAAGGAGCCTTGATTTGCTTCACCTTTGGCTTAGAAATTTGTTCGCCTGGTTTAGCTGTGCGGACAGGGGCATCAATTACCAAATCCTTCATGTTGATTGCGTCAAGATCAGGAGTTGTATCCACGTGATCTACCATAGTGACAGTGGTAGGTAGAGTTTTTCTCTTCATAATGATCTTCTTCGAAGGTGCTATTGGGGTGGCATGAGCTCAAAGATCAAGCAATGTCGTAGAACTTGTGATGTTCACTTGCTCGGAGAAAGAATCTTGCACTTCTTCCCTTGTGAGTGGAGGATCATCTTGATCAGAGGAATTGCTTTCATCATTTCTAATAATTGGTTCAGCCGGCTTCTTCTTTGGTGTGCTCTCTTTCTTCAATACAGCTGAGTTGTGATCATGTTTGCGCTGTTTATGGTTAGAACGCCCTTCTGATTTTCCTTCATCCTTTTTCTTTTCAATTTCATCTTTGAGTAGGCAACAATTTTCTTCTTCACGAGCTCTTTCCTTTTCTGCCTTCTTATCTCTCTTCTTAGCTCTCTTTTCAGCATTCCTCTCTCTCTTAGCCTTTTCAACATTATAGGAGTCTGGAGTCTTACGAGATGACTCATGAGCAGTTGGTGGAGGCGGTGGTCTCTCCTGGGGATCACTAGCTAGAATGAGGCCAATTTCATGGCAGTCACCCCAAGGAGGATGAAAGGCAAAGTTCTTCACAAAATGAGGATGAACCATCTCATAGTTAACTCCTCTTGCGCACCCAGTGGCGTTGAATCTCTGCAGATGCCTTCTCTTGTCTTGTGTTGATTCTCCTGGAACAGTGTTATAGTTATCATAAGAGATATACGCACCTGAATATGTGAATGGTTGCCTGCCACTTTCTTCTTATTCGGAGCATCTTCTTCTTGCTCATTTGCATTTTGCTCAGATCTCTTTCATTTGCTAGTAGATGGGCCTACTGTTGGGCCCTTGGCATTTGGAGCTTTTGACTCATCCATTGTAACCATGATTACCTCTTCTTCATCAGCCATGCTCATTGGTCGAGCAGAATCCTCAACTGATTGCATACACCTGTGAATGAGAATAGATACGAGGGGGAAATGGGGACAGGGTTACAAGTGCTCACATCAAATATTTTTTCAAATGAAAACATTTTGAAGAAGAATTAGATGCAGACTTTGAGAAATGTTCCGTATGAAAGAAATGTATAGGATGAGCTAGTATGTCTGAAGACTATACTAGTCAGCATACTAAGCATTCCATTCGTGCGAGACTTAACACAAACCTTAGTTCTAAAAAATTTCAGATGCGAGGAACAATTATACAAAACACATCCACACAAGTTACCTAAGCAGTAAAGATCTAAGATATATGGTAAAATCAGAAGATAATAACCATGGACGGACTCGAACATGACGAACGGAAGGACGAGTGCAAGCCACACATACCCTAGCTTTGTGATGTGCAGCAGCTACGGTGGCGCAGGGAAGAAGATGTCCCTCAGCAGCGAGGAAGAACTCCGATGACCACTTTCCACAGTGAAGCGACGAAGGGATCATCGGCGTCGAGCTCAAAGAGGAGCGCTGCGGCGAGAGTTTTGGAGGAGACGGTGGCGAGGAGGAAGAGAAGTGAATGAGGAAGAGGGGGTGATGCGGTTTTTATATGCGAATGGAAATAACCGCACATAGTGAATCCGATCGAGCGACCATAATCAAGAAGAAAACCTTCATGTGCCTTAGTTTGCAAACTTGGAAGAATGATTCATATCAAGAATGTAGCAAGGTGCACCGAAAACATGTAAATAAGAAACATTTTGTTTCTTGCCAGTGATAAGATCTTATGAAGTTTTCTTAAGGAACTTGTGAAGATAAACACGGTTGATAACATGACAAGCAATGTTAATAGCATCAGCCTAGAAGCAAATATGAGTTTTATACTCACTGAGCATTGTTCTCGTTCAACAACTCCGTTCTGTTGGGGAGTGTATGCGGCAGAGAACTCATGAGTAATACCATTTTTATGGAGAAATTCATCGATGCGAGTATTTTTTAACTCAGTTCCATTGTCACTTCTGACTTCCTTAATTCGCACATCATATACATTCCGGGCCTTCTTGGCGAAACTTTTGAAGATATCTTGGGTGCAGGTTTTGTCTTTGAGGAAGAATACCCAAGTGTATCGAGAGAAATCATCAACAATAACGAGACCATAATGAGTACCACCAAAGCTTGCATAGTTTTGTGACCGAATAAATCCATATGAAGAATTTCCAGAGGTATTGTTGTGGTCATAGCAGTGTTTCATGAGTGATGCTTCTTGGCCATTTTACCAGCCTCACATGCAGCACAAAGACGATCCTTGTCGAATTTTACATCAGGAATTCCACAAAGATGTTTTTTCTTCACTAGGGTCTGCAAATTCCTCATACCCGCATGACCAAGCCTTCGGTGCCACAGCCAACCTTCGGTTGCTTTTGCAAGCAAGCAATTGGACCGAGGGACCCTTAAAGAAATCCACAATATATAGATCACCTTTTCTAATTCCATCAAATACGAAGGAATTATCAGAGGCCATGAAGACAATGCATTTGGATATTGAAAATAGAACTAGCATGCCTCGATCACATAGCTTGCCAACTGCCATGAGATTGAATCCAAGAGACTGAACAAGTAAACCATCATCAATGAACTTGTATCTGGATAGAGAAATTTTACCTAGCCCAATTACCTTTCCATTGTTGTTGTCGTCGCCAAAAGTGATATACTTCAGAGGTGAAGCAGTTAAGTTGGGGTCGACAAACAATGACTTCTCTCTGGTCATATGACTAGTGCATCCACTATCCATTATCCATTAGGTAAAACCCAAAGACATAGTGCTGCAGAAGAATTAGGCTTTCTTCACCACCCACATCTTTGCAGGTGGCTTCGAAACAGTAGGGCGAGCAGGATATGCTTTCTTTTGGTAAACATAATTGTTGCACGAGGAAGTGTCACTACTAGGAAAATGCTTACCAGTAGCGCTGGTTTTTGAGCTACTAGTAGCGCGGGCACCAGCGCTACTACTACGGTGCTACAACTATTTTGTAGCAGTAGTGCGTTTTTAGGCCAGCGCTACTGGTAAGTTCAAGTACTAGTAGCGCGTTTTCAGGCCCGCGCTACTGCTAACATTTATGTTTTTTTAGCATTTTGGCGCTGTACATGTTTAAACAGATATATCTTTTATACAATAACAACTCATCATGAACTAGTCTGTTTAAATAGCATATTCATTACCTCTTGTCATCACCATCAAATAATGTTCATCAACGAGACATCATATAACAAGTTGGTCACTAGTCATAATCACAACTCCTCATCATCATCATCAACTCTAACACATTGTAGCACATAATAACACATTCTAGCTACGACCTACTCCTCTCATAGGACCTACTCTACCCTCTCTTAGGTAAAATATCATAAAACAAGATAGGCATTGATGCTCCATTAAGGAAAATTGACTCTCCATAATAAAGAATGGAGCTCATCTTGTCTCCAAGTCTTGGCCTACGCACAATGTTTCTTCCAAGTAGCCCTCTATGATGGTTTAAACATTTTTTGAAATCATCTATTATCATGGCTTCCTCGCTTTTATAAATCCAGTATGGACAGGAGTGATGTGGATACTGCGATTGACCTGGCCGTGGTGGTCGTAAGCTCATAACATTAACGCGACCTCTCGTCAACATCAGATGAGGCACACAATCCATCAGGATTTTCTGTTCAAAAACATAGTAATAACTTTGTAGTTAGCAATATAGTTTAGTTTTAGAAGAATTTATGCAAAAGATGCACGGATGTCGTAATAGTAGAAAATCTTACCATGATATCTCCATTGATGTTACTGTAGGTCAACACGTTCACTAGTGGCACGTATTGACCATAATGTGGAGGAGTTTGATAATAGCTATTGTAATTGTCAATATCAGTAAAAAAATGCGATCAGACCATCTTGCTCCTTATAATTTAATTGCGCTTCATCATTGTAGTAGTAGGTTCTGTCTACCATTTTCCATACATTTTTCGAAGAATGAAAATAAGCTGTCAATGGAAATAAACTGTCAAATATTTTGAAATAAACAATATAAATTACTTAGTAAATATGTTTAAGAAACTCACACAGCAGTAGAACTGGAAGCGTGTCAACAAGGACCCAAATGGTCATATTATTTTCGTCGATGTCAGGATCACCAAGATTGAAGGTGAGAAGCATACCCTCATGAAAATCATACGCCTTGCAAAGGGCTTCCCAATTCAGGCAACCAAAATTGATTTCTTCAGAACATCACAAAGTGTTTGATGCCCTTTGAGAGATTTGAACATTCCTTTCTGAAGAAGATCCTTCAACCTAGCATTTTCATCAGAAACAGAACCATTTTCCTCGACCGAGGGGTTAGCATTTATAGATGATTCAACATTGGTTCATTCAAGGCATTTTAAACAAGGTGGCACAAACACTTCAGGTTTTATCCTTAAGTTGTTAGGTGAGAAGAGAATTTTCCCTCATCAAGTCATCATGAGCCTCTCTCAGCGACTCGAGTTCCTGTTTCCTTTTCAGGCAATCATAGGTCAATCTCTCATGGTCATCTGAGAGGAAATCATGATGAGTTTATAGTTCTTCCAATCGTGACTTGAGAGTGGAATACTCTTCAGTCAGCAACTGATTTTTCTCCATCTCCTCAACCAATAACCCTTCAGATTTCCTAAGGGTTTTCTCAATTTTCTCAAGAGAGTTTTGTTGAATATTTGCAATTTTGATCAATTTAGCATGGTCATCCTCATCGAAAGAATATTGTTCACTAGAGTGAACCTTGTGATGATTGGAGGATACCTTTTCCTTTGAGGCTTTTACCATGAAGCACTAGGCAGGAGATTCATTATCGCTTGATGGATTCCCAAAGAAGTTTGTTGCAGGGAAGGAAGCATATGCTATGCTAGCCATGCCAGAGTCAGAATCCTTATCGGATTCATCAGCTTCTTTGAAGTATGATGATTCTTCTTCGTCAGAATCCATTCCTTGCCGATGTACGCCTTAACTCTACTCATTTTGGTCTAACAGCCTTGGAGTTTAAGTATGTCTTCAGTGAGCTACAAGTGGCATCTCAAGATTCCCATATTCGATGGGACGAACTACCCCTTCTAGAAGGAGAAGATGAAGATCCGTCTCCGAGCAAATACCTTCCAGCAAGAGACTATGATCTTCTCTGCTATGAGAGATTTGTCTCAGACCGAGTTAGCATTACTTGTTTCTCAAGTAGTGTTATTGTTGCTCCAAAATCCGACTGTTGTAAACATGTCGGTTGGTGATACGTCTCCAACGTATCTATAATTTTTTTATTATTTCATGCTATTATATTATCCATTTTGGATGTTTTATATGCGTTAATATGCTATTTTATATTATTTTGGCGCTAACCTATTAACCTACAACCTAGTGCCAGTTTATGTTTTTTCCTTGTTTTTGAGTTTTACAGAAAGGGAATATCAAATGGAGTCCAAACGGAATAAAACATTTGCGGTGATTTTTCTTGGACCAGAAGACACCCGTAGGACTTGGAGAGGGGGCCAGAAGGTTCCTGAGGAGGCCACAAGTCTGCCAGGCGCACCCCAGGGGGGCGCCCTGATGGCTTGTGGGCCCCCTGGAGGTCTCCTAACCCTAATCTTTACACTATAAATCCCCAAATATTCCCAAACCTTCAGAGGCATCCACCAAAATACTTTTCCACCGCTGCAAGCCTCTGTTCCAGTGAGATCCCATCTTCGTGCCTTTTCCGGCACCGTGTCGGAGGGGATTCAATCACGGAGGGCATCTACATCAACCTTATTGCCCTTCCGATGAAGCGTGAGTAGTTTACCATGGACCTACGGGTCCATAGCTGGTAGCTAGATGGCTTTCTCTCTCTCTTTGATCTTCAATACAATGTTCTCCTTGATGTTCTTGGAGTTCTATCCGACATAATATTCTTTTGATGTGTGTTTGCGAGATCGGATGAATTGTAGATTTATGATCAGATTATCTATGAATATTATTTGAGTCTTTTCTGAACTCTTTTATGCATGATCAAATATCTTTTTATTTCTCTTTGAATTATCGGTTTGGTTTGGCCAACTAGATTGGTTTTTCTTGCAATGAGAGAGGTGCTTGCTTTTGTGTTCAATCTTGCGGTGTCCTCACCCAGTGACATAGTAGGGGTAGCAAGGCACGTATTGTATTGTTGCCATCGAGGGTAAAAAGATGGGGGTTTCATCATCTTACTTGAGTTTATCCCTCTACATCATGTCATCTTACTTAAGGCGTTACTCTGTTCTTATGAACTTAATACTCCAGATGCATGCTGGATAGCGGTCTTTGTGTGGAGTAATAGTAGTAGATGCAGAATTGTTTCGGTCTACTTGACACGGACGTGATGCCTATATTCATGGTCATTGCCTTGGATATCGTCATAACTTTGTGCTTTTCTATCAATTGCTCGATAGTAATTTGTTTACACACCATATGCTTTCTTTCAAGAGAGAAGCCTCTTGTGAAACCTATGGCCCCTGAGTCCATTTTCCATCATATATTTTCAGATCTATAAACCAAAAAACCCGAAAATACCTTGCTGCAATTTATTCATATTTACTTTAGTTTGCCTTTTTATTTATCTTTTATACCTATCTCTATTAGATGTCACTCTTATTCGTGACCGTGAAGGGATTGGCAACCCCTTTTTCGCGTTGTGTGCAAGTGTTTGTTAGTTTGTGCAGGTGCATAGATTGGAGACCTGCTTGTGCCTCCTACTGGATTGATACCTTGGTTCTTAACTGAGAGAAATACTGAGGGAAAAATCAACATCAACACAAGCTCAAGAAGTAGCAGGAAGAATTTCTGGCACCGTTGTCAGGGAGGTTCTACATCAAGTCTACTAAGTACCGATCATAAACTCTCATCCCTTGCACTTACATTACTTTCCATTTGCCTCTTGTTTTCCTCTCCCCCACTTCTAAAATGTTTCCAGAAATACACAAAAATATTTTCCTTTTATTCGCCCTTCTTTCATTCGTCTTTTTCGTTTGCTTTTGTTTGCTCGTTTGCTAGATTGCTTCCTTTGTCACGATGTCTCAAGAAAATACCAAATTGTGTGACTTTTTCAACACTAATAATAATTATTTTATGAGTACTCTGATTGCTCTCGCCACTAGTGCAGAATCTTATGAAATTAATGCCGCTTTGTTGAATCTTGTTATGAAAGAGCAATTTTCCAGCCTTCCTAGTGAAGATGCTGGATCCCATCTAAATACTTTCATTGAGCTATGTGATATGCAAAATAAAAAAGATGTGGGCAATGATATTGTTAAATTGATGCTATTTCCGTTCTCACTACGAGATCGTGCTAAAACTTGGTTTTCATCTTTCCCTAAAAATAGTATTGATTCATGGAACAAGTGTAAAGATGATTTTTATTTCCAAGTATTTTCCTCCCGCTAAGATCATCTCCCTTAGGAATGATATAATGAATTTTAAGAAACTTGATCATGAACATGTTGCCCAATCTTGGGAGAGGATGAAATTGATGATAAGAAATTTCCCTACTCATGGTTTAAGTTTATGGATGATCATACAATTTTTTTTATGCCAGATTGAATTTTGCATGTAGAAATCTTTTAGATTCTACCACGGGAGTTACTTGTATGTAAATTACGTTAGGAGAGGCTACTAAACTCCTAGATAATATTATGGCTAATTACTCTCAATGGCATACTGAAAGATCTTCTACTAGTAAAAAAGTGCATGTGTTTGAAGAAATAAATACTTTGAGTGGAAAGATGAATGAACTTATGAAATTGACTGCTAGTAAGAGTGCTCCTATTGATCCTAATGATATGCCTATGTCCACTTTTATTGAGCATAATAATGAATCTATGGATGTGAATTTTTTGGTAGGAACAATATTGGTAATAACGCATATTGAGGTAATTTCAACCCTATGTTGTTTCCTAGTAATTCCTCTAATAATTATGGTAATTCCTACAAAAATTCTTATGGAAATTATAATAAAATATCCTCTGATCTTGAGAACAATATTAAATATTTCATTAGTTCACAAAAGAATTTTAATGCTATGGTTGAAGAAAAATTGTTGAAGATTGATGATTTGGCTTTGGTCCCGAGCATTATATTAATGTATCTCTGAAATCTATTAAAATTTCTATTGATGAATGCAAAGGAAGAACCACTAGGATGCGTGCTAAGAGAGATTAGTTTGTAAAAGCGTGTTCTTCTAGGTTTTGTGAAAATAATGATGAAGATCTTAAAGTAATTGATGTGACTCCTATTGAACCTTTGTTTTCTAATATAAATCATGATAAAGATGGGACTAGAGATGAGTCAACTTTATCTAGAAGGCGTCCCAATAATTTGGAGTTCAAAATCTTAATGAAAAATTGATAAAAGTGGGATGGGAGAGGTCAAAACTTTAACTTGCGATAAACCCACTCTTTTGGATTTCAAGGATTTTAATTATGATAATTGTTCTTTGATAGATTGTATTTCCTTGTTACAATCCATGCTTAATTCACCGCATGCTTATAATCAAAATAAAGCTTTTACTAACCATGTCGTTGATGCTATGATGAAATCTTTTGAAGAAAAACTTGAGTTGGATGTTTCTGTCCCTAGAAAGCTTTATGATGAGTGGGAACCTATAATTAAGATTAAAAATAAAGATTATGAGCATAATGCTTGGTGTGATTTGGGTGCTACTGTTTCTGTCGTGGATTTGTCACGGAATATGTCCTTTGTGTTAGGACTTAGTCATGAGGCCAACAAATCTATGTGGTAGCTTGAGAGGGGTTGAGCGGGACGAGAGACGCGAGGTTTAATGCAGGTTCGGCCCCTCGCGGTGGAGGTAAAAGCCTAAATCCTGCTTCATTGATATTGATGATGATCACGATTACAAGGGTGCTCTATCTCGAGAGCTATTGATTTGTTTGTCTAAACCTAACTTGTCAAACTTGTGAAACTTGTCAATCTTGGGGTGCCCTGCCCTCCTTATATAAGTTGAAGGGCGGCTTACATGACTAGTCCTATTAGGATTAGGATTACTTTATTACAAGTGGAGTCCTAGTCTTGCTTCCTTCTTAAGGGAATACTCCTTATGCCTTCCTCTTAAGCCGGCCCAGCGTAGCTTGAGCCGGGCTTCCATGAACAACCTTCTTGGCCACCGGGTCTTGTCGCTCCTCTGACCCACCTGCCGGGTCACCAATGAGTCACTTGACTCGCCCGGGTCATCAGTGAGTGGAGAGATCTGGGAGGGTCACTTAGTGAGTCGCCAAGTCAGTGCGGGTCACCAGTGAGTCGCCAAGTCCATCTGGGTCATGTCGCGGGGTATATCCTCGACATTAGCCCCTAGTTTAATTTGGATTTATCCATGTTAAACTGACCCTTCAAAATAAACACAAGAACAAATTTGACAGGTTGTGCTCCGGGTTAAAAATTCTTGTAAGCCGGCACCTGATCATCCTGAAGTCCTTGTCATTTCCTTCTTCTGAAATGTCCGGGTCAATAGACCATCTTCATAATCAATTTTCTAACATTGGTTTCTCACGGAAAAATATTGTGAAGAATAGTTCATTTGATTCAGCTCCCAATGCTTAACAAAAATATTAGTCTTGAAATACTCATCCGATTTTCAGCCGGCTTGAAGATGTAGAACTTGTCGGTTTATCATTGCCAAAATTGCCGGTTTGTAAATATTGATGGCACTGGGTCATAGTTGTTGCTAACATCAAGCTTGAAAATGTACCTCTCTTATACATATATATATATATATATATCACTTGTATCCCCCAAGTCTTAAGAAGGGAGCATAGTAACAGCTTAAGACTTGCTTCAATATAAATGTTGCAACCTTAAAGAAATCTAGGTTGTTCATCTCAATCACTAGTCAAAACTGAATATTCCACATATGTAGCCCCCAAGTGCTGGGTTGTCATGCTTGCAGCAACCTGGGACTTGTAATTGCCTTATGCTCATAAAAACTTCAACCAGTGTAGCCCCCAAGGGCCGGGTCATTATGCAATAATTAGCAGGGACTTTGTAGGTATAATCATGTAGATTTGAGCAGTAAATAACACCAAATGATGTAGTTCCCAAGTTTTGGGTTACCTTTGATAGGAGCAATTAGTAGCCCTCAAGGACCGACTCATCACATTGTGACGGGTCGGGTCTTCAATAAGGCAAGTTAAAAATGACCTTGCCTTAGCCCCCAAGTGTCATGGTGCATGCTTGCAGCGACATGGGACTTTCATATTTGATATAATCATGATTTGAATAACGTAGCCCCCAAGTGCCGGGTTGTAACCCTGCAACGACTCCAGACTATTCCTTCCATTGTAGAATAAATCATATCCATTGATAAAATAATAGCCATTGCGCTGAAACGACTTTGAAAACCTCAATCATAATACTGGTTATTGATAACCATAATAAAAATCCAACCATGTTGGCTATTCAAGATTTGAATAATATAATCCGGTATGAAAACCTCAATCATTCAATATCGTCCAGACAGTCCAACCAAGTTTGGCTATTAGAGATGTGAATACCTTATCGGTTGACAATTAAGTCCGGAGTTGAAATACTCAGTGGCTCTTGGCCAACAGCGACTTAATGCGCATTCATTCTAAGCAGGAAATTTTATAACCCGGTGTCTTATAGCCTTTGAGAAAATCAAGAATGGATAACCCTTTTGAAACATCAATTTTGATGATGAGCTTGAATTTGTATGACATAGTTCTGCAAATCCTGCATAGAGTATAAACAACCTATGCCCTAGCGATTTAACATCAAAAGCCAGGGCGGGTAACAACCCAAGTATAACATAGTCTTATGCAATTATAGAAAAGACTAGCATTAAGGCCATTCAAGCCTAAACATACTGGCAACTTAAAGTTAAAAGCCAGGGCGGGGTTATCAAACCTCGCATATTCATATAACAAGGAAACATACCTGCAGAATTAACTTATACTGCCGGCTTACATTGCCATATCCAGTTAACGTAACAATCCAATGATATATAAGCGCATAATTCCAATGGCGCAATTCAAAATATACTGGCGACTTAACGTCCAAAGCCAGGGCCAGTTTAATCACACCCTTATATAATCATAACAAAATATCATACCTGTGATATGTGATTAAACTGTTGGCTTACCATACTAAAGTAGTTAGGGTGATAACCCAAAATTTAGAAGACAATACTTCCAAGTACTTAATATCATCATATGTTGCCGGTTCATCATATACCTATGTTTGAGATGTGCTGTGCAACAGACTCTCTTTGGTCTGTGTAACCCGGTCATTAAGCCTCCAAGTAGGTCAGAGCTATACTCATATGAAGTTATAATACTGGCTTGATAGTCAAAATCCCAAGGTAACCAGAGCTGTGCTCTTATGAAATTATCATATTGGCTTGATAGCCGAATTACCAAGGTAATCAGAGCTGTGCTCTTATGAAATTATCATATTGGCTTGATAGCCGAATTGCCAAGGTAATCAGAGCTGTGCTCTTATGAAATTATCATATTGGCTTGCTAGCCGAATTACCAAGGTAATCAAAGCTGTGCTCTTATGAAATTATCATATTGGCTTGATATCCGAATTAGCAAGGTAATCAGAGCTGTGCTCTTATGAAATTAACATATTGGCTTGATAGCCGAATTAAGAGGGTAGTAATGCTATGTTCTCTTTGGTGAATACACCTATGATTGAACAGGAAGCCCCCAAGTTATTCGTAAGAACGGTGTTGCACCGAATCAAGAGGGATATTCACAGCTATGCTCAATGAGCAGGAAACTCCCAAGTGACTTTTTGTAATGATGAGCCCATAAAGCAGGATACCCATGTTTGAACCGTGCATCATGGCAACAAGTTCTCTTTGGCAACCTTTAATTTTTCTGAGAACTCGAACTTTGCGAGAGATGACTTTTTTGAACCGGAATTTTAAACTGGATATTTGAGAGCTTCAAAGCTTTGTGACAAAACAGATTTCCCTTGAGCCGGATTTTGAACCAGAATCTTCTCCTAATAACCCGGAGCTCTTCTATTGAGTCAGAGCTTTATAATTGTTAGCCATTTTATAAGCTAGAAATCTTCTGACGACCTTTAAATTTTTTCACCAATAGGCAGTAGCCTCCAGGGCCGGGTTAATTTCCCTCAAATGACCCGGAGTTCTTGAATTCACTAAAAACGGCCAATTTTGCCAGTCATGTCTGTGTAGCCCCCGAGTCTTAAGACGACTCGAGGAGTTGTCTTGAGATTCTCCATATTTGACCGTGATATAAACCAGTATGAGTCATTCAATAACTCAGTGATATAGTAACCCCTTTTGCAGTAGACAATTTGTCCTGCATTGGTGAACTTACAAGCCAGAGTAATTGCTCTTTTAAAGAAAGCAATATGTAATATAAAAATATACTGAATAGATTTCACCTGATACGTCAAGCCAATAGTCATCCGCCGTGGAGTTGATGATCCCGACGATGAAGCTTAAATCAATCATGGGTGAGTCGGCCTTGTGCACAGACAGATGAGTCAGCCGTGGCGTTGTAAGCCGGTGCAGTCAGGAGAGTCAATCGCTGGCGCGGTAACCCGCACAGACAGTGAGTCAATCACAGGCGCGGTCTCGGCAAGTTGATGTTGATTGAGCTGCACGGGCGGCGGCTTGCGCATACCCGTTCAACAGCAAGCGGGCGCGGACGCCGGTGCATTATGATGCTACGCATACTTCATAGGCATAGCATGGCACCACCTTGATAATGAATCATTATCCCGCACATAAAAATATATAGATCAAAGTAATTGTTCTCTGATAGAAACAATATGTGTTAATAAAATAGACTTAGATGGATATCACCTGATTTGTTCGGACGACCGATGGTCAGTATATATAGTGTTTGTGAATAATTTTTCAACACAATTGCTGACCACTTTGACTTTTCTTCAAAACCAGTCCCTTTTAGTAGGAATCGGGCGGCTCAGCAATCGAAGGAAAGCAGCAGGTGACCAGCGAGGCAGAAGCGGCCATCGCAGCAACTTGGAGTGGCAGGCGTCTCGATGGGATGGAGCCCCTACAACAAGGTGGCTCGGGCCGTGGACACGGCGGGTCATAATAATGGAGGCGGAGCTTGCCACCACGGCTTAGAGCAGCAGGGCGGCTCAGCGACCCAGAGCGATGCAACTTGGCGATGGTGTCTTGAAACCAACAACAGAGATAAACAGAGGAGGCTCCAGTGGTGGTTCCTTGAGGCCGCGGAGACATGCCGGTTTAACTTGAAGGCGAGGCGAGGCTGATGGACCGGTGTTGCTGAGTTGGAGCAGCAAAGCGGGACTGCAGTGGTCAGTCACAACAGCTCGACGATGGCAGCTGAAGCAGGCCGCGCTGGCGAGGACAACCCGGCAGTGTGGCTGCGGGTCTCAGTTGTGGAGGCATCCGATGTGAGCTGAGACAGCCGGCGGCTCAAGGCAAACTTGCGGCCACAGCAGCCAAGGCAACCATGGATCAACAAGGGTGGAGACGGTGACTTGGCAGAGCCACGGGGGCAATGGTGAGTATCTAGGTCGAGGCTGCAATGGGGGAATGATGCATTGGCAATGGCAGAGCCGCAACAGCATAGGAGCGGCGGGTCGACATAGGCTGAGCCAGCTAGCGGCTAGACTGACCGGCTTAAGGTGCACGACTCTGTAGTGGACACAATGATTTGTAGCGCGGGTGGCTCTGGGCCGCGTCGATTGTTAAAGCAAGGCTGCAGCCGACGCGAGTGTCGCAGGCACGTGGAGACTGGTCGTTGTGATGAGAGTCCGGCAAGATGGGTCAACGAGGAAGCAACTTGCGATAGCAGTGGCCTCGAGGCGGAACCGGCGGTTTACTGGTGGTGGCTTGAAGGTGCGGTAGGTTGGCGATGCTCCGGCCACGAGGCGTGGTGCAGGAAAAGATGGACTGGCGTAGCGAGGCGCGGACCACAGCCATAAAAGAGAAATCCAAGTCGTCGAGGCAGTTCAGAAGCGAGGCAAGGCTGCGTGGCCATAGTAGTTTGAAGAATCCGGGTTGTACCATCTCTGGATCGTGGCCCCTTTTTTTGTAAACTGTGCTAGTGCTAGTACTAGCAGTAATTCACCTCTTCCAAGTGGGCCCAGGTTTTGGTTTCCTTTGTCTTGTACCCAGAATCTCTTGTGTGGCTCTTTTTTTCCTTTTGGAATTCTTTCCATCGCTAGAGTCAATCTCCATTGGATCAAGTAATTCATTTTTAGAAATTAGCATCTACGCTCGTCCAGGGCGAGTCGAGGCAGGAGGCTGGAGTTTAATAAATCACCTTGGAACAAACATCAAGAGGTGGATTGACCACAACCCAGCGGATCGGACAGAACTACCACTGCAGAATTTTTCCTGTCCGTCTCAGCGTAGCAGCGGCTGTTTGGGTCCAACCCTAAAATCTTTGTCTCAATCTTGTACCCGTCGTTCCTTACCATCTGTGCTGGCTGACCTGGCTGACGAATTTGATGTTGAGGCAGGTCCTTCCCAACTGGCGCTTTTTTATTAGGGAAAACATGAACTTTTCGATCCCTTGGAAAATCCCTCCAAGAACTCAACACCACCATGCGCGGGCCCCACGGTGGGTGCCAACTGTCGTGGATTTGTCATGGCAGATGTCCTTGTTGGGGAACGTTGCAGAAAATTAAAATTTTTCCTACGGTTTCACCAAGATCCATCTATGAGTTCATCTAAGCAACGAGTCAAGGGAGAGAGTTTGCATCTACATACCACTTGTAGATCACGTGCGGAAGCTTGCAAGGTGATGATGGAGTCATACTCGACGTGATTCGAATCACCGATGACCAAGTGCTGAACGAACAGCACCTCCGCGTTCAACACACGTACGGGACGGGAGACGTCTCCTCCTTCTTGATCCAGCAAGGGGGAAGGAGAGGTTGAGGAAGACAGCTCCACCGGCAGCACGACGGCGTGGTGATGGTGGAGAAGCAGTACTCCGACAGGGCTTCGCCAAGCACACAACGAAGGAGGAGAGGTGTTGGGGAGGGGAGGGCTGCGCCTTGGAGGGTGGTGCGGCTGCCCTCCCCTCACCCCTCTATTTATAGGGAGAAGGGAGAAGGGGGCCGGCCCCTCTAGAACCCATCTAGGGGGGCGGCGGCCAAGGGGAGAGGGGGAGAGGGTGGCTTGCCCCCCAAGCCAAGGGGGCGCCCCCTCTAGGGTTCCCCCCTCAACCCTAGGCGCAAGGGCCCAAGGGAGGGGGTGCGCCCAGCCCACCAGGGGCTGGCTCCCTGCCCCACGCAGCCCATGTGGTCCCCCGGGAGGGGTGGCCCCTCCCGGTGGACCCCCGGAACCCTTCCGGTGGCCCCGGTACAATACCGGTATGACCCCGAAACTTCCCGGTGCCCGTTTGACAACTTCTCATATATAAATCTTTACCTCCGGACCCTTTCGGAGCTCCTCGTGACGTCCGGGATCCCATCCGGGACTCCGAACAACATTCGGTAGTCACATACTAGTCTTCCTAATAACCCTAGCGTCACCGTACCTTAAGTGTGTAGACCCTACGGGTTCGGGAGACATGCAGACATGACCGAGACGCTCTCAGGTCAATAACCAATAGCGGGATCTGGATACCCATGATGGCTCCCACATGCTCCTCGATGTTGTCATTGGATGAACCACGATGTCGAGGATTCGATCAAACCCTGTATACAATTCCCTTTGTCAATCGGTACGTTACTTGCCCGAGACTCGATCGTCGGTATCCCAATACCTTGTTCAGTCTCGTTACCGGCAAGTCACTTTACTCGTACCGTAATGCATGATCCCGTGTCCAACATCTTGGTCACATTGAGCTCATTATGATGATGCATTACCGAGTGGGCCCAGAGATACCTCTCCGTCATACGGAGTGACAAATCCCAGTCTCGATCCGTGTCAACCCAACAGATACTTTCGGAGATACCTGTAATGCACCTTTATAGTCACCCAGTTACGTTGTGACGTTTGATACACCCAAGGCACTCTTACGGTATCCGAGAGTTACACGATCTCATGGTCGAAGGAAGAGATACTTGACATTGGCAAAGCTCTAGCAAAACGAACTACACGATCTTTTATGCTATGCTTAGGATTGGGTCTTGTCCATCACATCATTCTCCTAATGATGTGATCCCGTTATCAACGACATCCAATGTCCATAGTCAGGAAACCATGACTATCTGTTGATCACAACGAGCTAGTCAACTAGAGGCTCACCAGGGACATATTGTGGTCTAAGTATTCACACGTGTATTACGATTTCCGGATAATACAGTTATAACATGAACAAAAGACATTTATCATGAACATTGAAATATAATAATACTTTTATTATTTCCTCTAGGGCATATTTCCAACAGTCTCCCACTTGCACTAGAGTCACCAATCTAGTTACATTGTGATGAATCGAACACCCATAGAGTTCTGGTGTTGATCATGTTTTGCACGCGAGAGAGGTTTAGTCAGCGGATCAGCGACATTCAGATCCGTGTGCACTTTGCAAATCTCTATGTCTCCATCTTGAACATTTTCACGGATGGAGTTGAAACGACGCTTGATGTGCCTGGTCTTCTTGTGAAACCTGGGCTCCTTGGCGAGGGCAATAGCTCCAGTGTTGTCACAGAAGAGTTTGATCGGCCCCGACGCATTGGGTATGACTCCTAGGTCGGTGATGAACTCCTTCACCCAAATCGCTTCATGCGCTGCCTCCGAGGCTGCCATGTACTCCGCTTCACACGTAGATCCCGCCACGACGCTCTGCTTGCAGCTGCACCAGCTTACTGCTCCACCATTCAACATATACACGTATCCGGTTTGTGACTTTTAGTCATCCAGATCTGAGTCGAAGCTAGCATCGACGTAACCCTTTACGACGAGCTCTTCGTCTCCTCCATAAACGAGAAACATGTCCTTCGTCCTTTTCAGGTACTTCAGGATATTCTTGACCGCTGTCCAGTGTTCCTTGCCGGGATTACTTTGGTATCTTGCTACCAAACTTACGGCAAGGTTTACATCGGGTCTGGTACACAACATGGCATACATAATATATCCTATGGCTGAAGCATAGGGGATGACACTCATCTCTTCTTTATCTTTTGCCGTGGTCGGTGACTGAGCCGAGCTCAGTCTCACACCTTGTAACATAGGCAAGAACTCCTTCTTGGACTGATCCATTTTGAACCTCTTCAAAATCTTATCAAGGTATGTGCTTTGTGAAAGACCTATGAGGCATCTCGATCTATCTCTATAGATCTTGATGCCTAATATGTAAGCAGCTTCTCCAAGGTCCTTCATTGAAAAACACTTATTCAAGTAGGCCTTAATGCTGTCCAGAAATTCTATATTATTTCCCATCAAGAGTATGTCATCTACATATAATATGAGAAATGCTACAGAGCTCCCACTCACTTTCTTGTAAATGCAGGCTTCTCCATAAGTCTGCATAAACCCAAACGCTTTGATCATCTCATCAAAGCGAATGTTCCAACTCCGAGATGCTTGCACCAGTCCATAAATGGATCGCTGGAGCTTGCATACTTTGTTAGCGTTCCGAGGATCGACAAAACCTTCCAGCTGCATCATATACAGCTCTTCCTTAAGATGTCCGTTAAGGAATGCCGTTTTGACGTCCATCTGCCATATCTCATAATCATAGTATGCGGCAATTGCTAACATGATTCGGACGGACTTCAGCTTCGCTACGGGAGAGAAAGTCTCGTCGTAGTCAATCCCTTGAACTTGTCGATAACCCTTAGCGACAAGTTGAGCCTTATAGATGGTAACATTACCATCCGCGTCCGTCTTCTTCTTAAAAATCCATTTGTTTTCTATCGCTCGCCGATCATCGGGCAAGTCTGTCAAAGTCCATACTTTGTTTTCATACATGGATTCTATCTCGGATTTCATGGCTTCAAGCCATTTGTTGGAATCCGGGCCCGTCATCGCTTCTTCATAGTTCGAAGGTTCATTGTTGTCTAACAACATGATTTCCAGGACAGGGTTGCCGCACCACTCTGGTGCGGAACGTGTCCTTGTGGACCTACGAAGTTCAGTAGTAACTTGATCCGAAGTACCTTGATCATCATCATTGTTTTCCTCTTCAGTTGGTGTGGGCATCACAGGAACATTTTACTGAGCTGCACCACTTTCCCGTTCGAGAGGTAGTACTTCATCGAGTTCTACTTTCCTCCCACTTACTTCTTTCGAGAGAAACTCTTTTTCCAGAAAGCATCCGTTCTTGGCAACAAAGATCTTGCCTTCGGATCTTAAGTAGAAGGTATACCCGACAGTTTCCTTAGGGTATCCTATGAATACGCATTTTTACGACTTGGGTTCGAGCTTTTCAGGTTGAAGTTTCTTGACATAAGCATCGCATCCCCAAACTTTTAGAAACGACAGCTTAGGTTTCTTTCCAAACCATAATTCATATGGTGTCATCTCAACGGATTTAGACGGTGCCCTATTTAAAGTGAATGTAGCTGTCTCTAGAGCGTATCCCCAAAATGATAGCGGTAAATCGGTAAGAGACATCATAGACCGCACCATATCCAATAGAGTGCGATTACGATGTTCGGACACACCGTTTCGCTGAGGTGTTCCAGGCGGCGTGAGTTGTGAAACGATTCCACATTTCCTTAAGTGTGTACCAAATTCGTGACTTAAGTATTCTCCTCCACGATCTGATCGTAAGAATTTTATCTTTCGGTCACGTTGATTCTCTACCTCATTCTGAAATTCCTTGAACTTTTCAAAGGTCTCAGACTTGTGTTTCATTAAGTAGACATACCCATATCTACTCAAGTCATCAGTGAGAGTGAGAACATAACGATATCCTCCGCGAGCCTCAACGCTCATTGGACCGCACACATCGGTATGTATGATTTCCAACAAGTTGGTTGCTCGCTCCATTGTTCCGGAGAACGGAGTCTTGGTCATTTTGCCCAAGAGGCATGGTTCGCATGTGTCAAACGATTCATAATCAAGAGACTCCAAAAGTCCATCAGCATGGAGCTTCTTCATGCGCTTGACACCAATGTGACCAAGGCGGCAGTGCCACAAGTATGTGGGACTATCGTTATCAACTTTACATCTTTTGGCATCTACACTATGAACATGTGTAATATTACGCTCGAGATTCATTAAGAATAAACCATTGACCATCGGAGCATGACCATAAAACATATCTCTCATATAAATCGAACAACCATTATTCTCAGACTTAAATGAGTAGCCATCTCGTATTAAACGAGATCCAGATACAATGTTCATGCTCAAATTTGGCACTAAATAACAATTATTAAGGTTCAAAACTAATCCCGTAGGTAAATGTAGAGGCAGCGTGTCGACGGCGATCACATCGACTCTGGAACCATTCCCGACGCGCATCGTCACCTCGTCCTTCGCCAGTCTCCGTTTATTCCGCAGCTCCTGCTGTGAGTTACAAATATGAGCAACGGCACCGGTATCAAATACCCAGGAGTTACTACGAGTACTGGTAAGGTACACATCAATTATATGTATATCAAATATACCTTTGGTTTTGCCGGCCTTCTTATCTGCTAAGTATTTGGGGCAGTTTCGCTTCCAGTGACCCTTCCCCTTGCAATAAAAGCACTCAGTCTTAGGCTTAGGTCCATTCTTTGACTTCTTCCCGGTAACTGGCTTACCAGGCGCGGCAACATCTTTGCCGTCCTTCTTGAAGTTCTTCTTACCCTTGCCCTTCTTGAACTTAGTGGTCTTATTGACCATCAACACTTGATGTTCTTTCTTGATTTCAGCCTCTGCTGACTTCAGCATTGAGAACACTTCAGGAATGGTCTTTACCATCCCCTGCATGTTGTAGTTCATCACAAAGCTCTTGTAGCTTGGTGGGAGCGACTGGAGGATTCTATCAATGACCGCCTCATCTGGGAGGTTAATGTTCAGCTGGGTCATATGGTTGTGCAACCCAGACATCTTCAGGATGTGCTCACTGACAGAACTGTTTTCCTCCATCTTACAACTGTAGAACTTGTCGGAGACATCATATCTCTCGACCCGGGCATGAGCTTGGAAAACTAGTTTCAGCTCTTCGAACATCTCAAATGCTCCGTGATGCTCAAAACGCTTTTGGAGCCCCGGTTCTAAGTTGTAAAGCATGCCGCACTGAACGAGGGAGTAATCATCAGCGCGAGTTTGCCAAGCATTCATAATGTCTTGGTTCTCTGGGACGGGAGCGTCACCTAGCGGTCCTTCTAGGGCATATTGTTTCCTGGCAGCTATGAGGATGATCCTCAGGTTCCGGACCCAGTCCGTATAGTTGCTGCCATCATCTTTCAGCTTGGTTTTCTCTAGGAACGCGTTGAAGTTCATGTTGACATGAGCGTTGGCCATTTGATCTACAAGACATATTTGCAAAGGTTTTAGACTAAGTTCATGATAATTAAGTTCTAATCAAATTATGAACTCCCACTCAGATTAGACATCCCTTTAGTCATCTAAGTGTTACACGATCCGAGTCGACTAGGCCGTGTCCGATCATCACGTGAGACGGACTAGTCATCGTCGGTGAACATTCTCATGTTGATCGTATCTTCCATACGACTCGTGTTCGACCTTTCGGTCTCCGTGTTCCGAGGCCATGTCTGCACATGCTAGGCTCGTCAAGTTAACCCTAAGTGTTTTCGCTGTGTAAAACTGTCTTACACCCGTTGTATGTGAACGTAAGAATCCATCACACCCGATCATCACGTGGTGCTTAGAAGCGACGAACTGTAGCAACGGTGCACAGTTAGGGGAGAACACTTCTTGAAATTTTGTAAGGGATCATCTTATTTACTACCGTCGTCCTAAGTAAACAAGATGCGTAAACATAATAAACATCACATGCAATTATATAGTTGTGACATGATATGGCCAATATCATATAGCTCCATTGATCTTCATCTTCAGGGCTCCATGATCATCTTGTCACCGGCTTGACACCATGATCTCCATCATCATGATCTCCATCATCGTGTCTTCATGAAGTTGTCACGCCAACGACTACTTCTACTTCTATGACTAACGTTTAGCAATAAAGTAAAGTAGTTTACATGGCGTTATTCAATGACACGCAGGTCATACAAAAAATAAAGACAACTCCTATGGCTCCTGCCGGTTGTCATACTCATCGACATGCAAGTCGTGAATCCTATTACAAAGAACATGATCTCATACATCACAATTCATCATTCATCACAACTTCTGGCCATATCACATCACATGATCAATCGCTGCAAAAACAAGTTAGACGTCCTCTAATTGTTGTTGCATCTTTTACGTGGCTGCAATTGGGTTCTAGCAAGAACATTTTCTTACCTACGAATCACCACAACGTGATTTTGTCAACTTCTATTTACCCTTCATAAGGGCCCTTTTCATCGAATCCGCTCCAACTAAAGTGGGAGAGACAGACACCCGCCAGCCACCTTATGCAACTAGTGCATGTCAGTCGGTGGAACCGGTCTCACGTAAGCGTACGTGTAAGGTTGGTCCGGGCCGCTTCATCCCACAATACCGTTGAGAAAGAAAAGACTAGTAGAGGCAAGTAAGTTGACAAGATCCACGCCCACAACAAATTGTGTTCTACTCGTGCATTAGAGAACTACGCATAGACCTAGCTCATGATGCCACTGTTGGGGAACGTTGCAGAAAATTAAAAATTTTCCTACGGTTTCACCAAGATCCATCTATGAGTTCATCTAAGCAACGAGTCAAGGGAGAGAGTTTGCATCTACATACCACTTGTAGATCACGTGCGGAAGCTTGCAAGGTGATGATGGAGTCGTACTCGACATGATTCGAATCACCGATGACCAAGTGCTGAACGGACAGCACCTCCGCGTTCAACACACGTACGGGACGGGAGACATCTCCTCCTTCTTGATCCAGCAAGGGGGAAGGAGAGGTTGAGGAAGACAGCTCCACCGGCAGCACGACGGCGTGGTGATGGTGGAGAAGCAGTACTCCGACAGGGCTTCGCCAAGCACACAACGGAGGAGGAGAGGTGTTGGGGAGGGGAGGGCTGCGCCTTGGAGGGTGGTGCGGCTGCCCTCCCCTCACCCCTCTATTTATAGGGAGAAGGGAGAAGGGGCCGGCCCCTCTAGAACCCATCTAGGGGGGGCGGCGGCCAAGGGGAGAGGGGAGAGGGTGGCTTGCCCCCCAAGCCAAGGGGGCGCCCCCTCTAGGGTTCCCCCCGCAACCCTAGGCGCAAGGGCCCAAGGGAGGGGGTGCGCCCAGCCCACCAGGGGCTGGCTCCCTGCCCCATGCAGCCCATGTGGTTCCCCGGGAGGGGTGGCCCCTCCCGGTGGACCCCCGGAACCCTTCCGGTGGCCCCGGTACAATACCGGTATGACCCCGAAACTTCCCGGTGCCCGTTTGACAACTTCTCATATATAAATCTTTACCTCCGGACCCTTCCGGAGCTCCTCGTGACGTCCGGGATCCCATCCGAGACTCCGAACAACATTCGGTGGTCACATACTAGTCTTCCTAATAACCCTAGCGTCACCGAACCTTAAGTGTGTAGACCCTACGGGTTCGGGAGACATGCAGACATGACCGAGACGCTCTCAGGTCAATAACCAACAGCGGGATCTGGATACCCATGATGGCTCCCACATGCTCCTCGATGTTGTCATCGGATGAACCACGATGTCGAGGATTCGATCAAACCCTGTATACAATTCCCTTTGTCAATCGGTACGTTACTTGCCCGAGACTCGATCGTCGGTATCCCAATACCTTGTTCAGTCTTGTTACCGGCAAGTCACTTTACTCGTACCGTAATGCATGATCCCGTGTCCAACACCTTGGTCACATTGAGCTCATTATGATGATGCATTACCGAGTGGGCCCAGAGATACCTCTCCGTCATACGGAGTGACAAATCCCAGTCTCGATCCGTGTCAACCCAACAGATACTTTCGGAGATACTTGTAATGCACCTTTATAGTCACCCAGTTACGTTGTGATGTTTGATACACCCAAGGCACTCTTACGGTATCCGGGAGTTACACGATCTCATGGTCGAAGGAAGAGATACTTGACATTGGCAAAGCTCTAGCAAAACGAACTACACGATCTTTTATGCTATGCTTAGGATTGGGTCTTGTCCATCACATCATTCTCCTAATGATGTGATCCCGTTATCAACGACATCCAATGTCCATAGTCAGGAAACCATGACTATCTGTTGATCACAACGAGCTAGTCAACTAGAGGCTCACCAGGGACATATTGTTGTCTAAGTATTCACACGTGTATTACGATTTCCGGATAATACAGTTATAGCATGAACAAAAGACATTTATCATGAACATTGAAATATAATAATACTTTTAT
This sequence comes from Triticum aestivum, assembly GCF_018294505.1. Classification (NCBI taxonomy): domain Eukaryota; kingdom Viridiplantae; phylum Streptophyta; class Magnoliopsida; order Poales; family Poaceae; genus Triticum; species Triticum aestivum. Next base: position 426,271,871 of record NC_057803.1, on the reverse strand, counting down.
TATTGCCTCTAGGGCATATTTCCAACAGTCCTTAGTGTCAGGACTTGGTCATGAGGCCAAGGCATCTATGTGGTAGCTTGAGAGGGGTTGAACGGGATGAGAGACGCGATGTTTTACCCAGGTTCGGCCCCTCACGGTGGAAGTAGAAGCCTACATCCTGCTTCATTGATATTGATGATGATGATCACGATTACAAGGGTGCTCTATCTCGAGATCTATTGATTTGTCTGTCTAAACCTAACTTGTCAAACTTGTGAAACTTGTCAATCTTGGGCTGCCCTGCCCCTCCTTATATAAGTTGAAGGGGCGGCTTACATGACTAGTCCTATTAGGATTATGATTACTCTATTACAAGTGGAGTCCTAGTCTTGCTTCCTTTGTAAGGGAATATTCTATATGCTTTCCTCTTAAGCCGGCCCACCATAGCTTGAGCCGGACTTCCATGAACCGCCTTCTGGAACATCGGGTCTTGTCACTCCTCTGACCCGCCTGCCAGGTCACCAATGAGTCACCTGACTCGGCCGGGTCATTAGTGAGTGGAGAGATCCGGGCGGGTCACTTAGTGAGTCACCAAGTCAGGGCGGGTCACCAGTGAGTTGCCAAGTCTAGCCGGGTCATATATCCGGCTGGGTCATACCGCGGAGTATATCCCCGACAATTTCCACGATTCCGAAAACTTTATGTGATGTGCTAGGTTTCCATAAACTTATTGACTGTTCTTTGAATTTGCATCTTGTGGATTCCACTATTAAGAAACCTATGGGAAGTATTAATGATGTTCTTATTGTTACAAATAGAAATTATGTGCCCGTAGATTTTATTGTGGTTGATATAGATTGCAATCCCACATGTCCTATTATTCTTGGTAGACCTTTCCTTAGAACAATTGGTGCAATTATTGACATGAAAGAAGGAAACATTAGATTTCAATTTCTGTTAAGGAAGGGCATGGAACAATTTCTAAGAAAAAAAATTATGTTGCCATATGAATCTATTATGAGGGCTACTTATGGATTTAATACCAAAGATAACAATACCTAAATCTATGTTTTATTCCTCGTTAAACAATAGCGCTTGTTGGGAGGCAACCCAATTTTATTTTGTGTTTCTTGTTTTTGGTTATGTTTTTCAATAAATACACATTATTACTTATGTAGTAATTGTTTTTTGGTGTTTTAATTAGTGATTGAGCCAAGTAAGACCTTTGGGATGGTCAACGGTGCAAAAGTTTCTGTTTTTCAGCAAAATCAGATCAACTATCACCATAGACCATCCGAAAGGTATTACATGGCACAAACACTAAATAAAACACAATTAGTACAGAGGTAATAATGTATATTTATTGAAAAGTAGAACCAAAAACAAAAATAACAAAAATAAAATTGGGTTGCCTCCCAACAAGCGCTATTGTTTAACGCCCCTAGCTAGGCATAAAACCTAGATCTAGGTATTCTCATCTTTGGTATGCAATCCATAAGTAGCCCTCACAATAGATTCATATGGCAAATTAATTTTGTATCTTGGAAAGTGTTCGATGCCTTCCTTAGTGGAAACTGAAATCTAATGTTTCCTTATTTCATATCAATAATTGCACAAATCATTCTAAGGAAATGTCTGCCAAGAATAATAGGACATGTAGGATTGCGATCTATATCAAGCACAATAAAATCTACGTGCACATAATTCCTATTTGCAACATTAAGAACATCATTGATCCTTCCCATAGGTTTCTTAATAGTGAAACCCGCTAGATGCAAATTCAAAGAACAATCATCCAATTTGTGGAAACCGAGCACATCACATAAAGTTTTAGGAATAGTGGAAACAATAGCAGCCAAATCACACAAAGCATTGCACTCATAATCTTTAATTTTAATCTTAATAGTAGGTTCCCACTCATCATAAAGCTCTCTAGGGATAGAAACTTCCAATTCAAGTTTTTCTTCAAACGATTTGATCATAGCATCAATGATATGTTTAGTAAAAGCTTTATTTTGATTACAAGCATGAGGTGAAGTAAGCATGGAATTCAACAAGGAAATAAAATATATCAAAGAAAAAATTATCATAAGTAAAGTTCTTTAAATCCAAAAGATTGGGTTCATTGCTACTTAAAGTTTGGACCTATCCAATCACACTTTTGTCAATTTTTTTCATTAAGATCTTCACCCTCCAAATTATTGGGACGCCTTCTAGATAAAGTTGACTCATCTCTAGTCCCATATTTATCAATATTTATATTAGCAAACAAAGATTCAATAGGAGTAACACCAATCACTTTAAGATCTTCATCATTATTTTTAGAAAAACTATAAGAACATCCTTTTACAAACCACTCTCTCTTTGCACGCATCCTAGCAGTTCTTTCTCTACTTTCATTAATAGAAACTTGAATAGATTTTAGAGATTCATTAATATAAATCTTGGGAGTCATGGATCTAATCTTAAAAGAATCAATCTCATGAGGAAATCTATGAATTTTCCTAGCCAAATCATCAATTTTAAGTAATTTTTCTTCAACCATAGCATATAAAATCTTTTGACAATTAATGAAATCTTTAATATTGTTCTCAAGATTGATGTCTACTACACAACTTTATTCTTGTAGACTCTTCTTGGGCCTCCAAGCACAAAGTTTTGGAGGACAATAGAAATTTTCCCTCAAGTGGATGACCTAAGGTTTATCAATGCATGGGAGGTGTAGGATGAAGATGGTCTCTCTCAAATAACCCTTCAAAAATAATAAAAAGTCTCTTGTGTCCCCAACACACCAAATACAATGGTAATTTATATAGGTGCACTAGTTTGGCGAAGAGATGGTGATACAAGTGTAGTAATGATAATATATATTGATTTTTGTAATAGGAATAATAAAAGAACATCAAGGTAGCAAGTAACAAAAGTGAGCACAAATATTATTGAAATGCTTGAAAATGAGGCCTAGGGTCCGTACTTTTGCTAGTGCAATCTCTCAACAATGCTAATATAATTGGATCATATAACCATCCCTCAATGTGCGATGAATAATCACTCCAAATTCCTTATGTAGCAGAGAACATAAGAAGAAGTTGTTTGTAGCTATTCTTTTCGATCGATCTATCCAAGAGTTCGTACTAAAATAACACCAAAGTTCTCCTTTCCGATCGATCTATCAAGAATTCATACTAAAATAACACCAAGTTATTCCTTCCGATCGATCTATCAAAAATTCAGATTGATAATACTCAATCCAACACAAAGAACCTCAAATAGTGCCCCAAGATTTCTACCGGAGATACAAAGATGAGAACGTGCATCAACCCCTATGCATAGATGACCCCAATGCAGCCTTGGGAATCCGTGAGTTGAATGCCAAAATGCACATCAAGTGAATCAATATGATACCCCGTTGTCACCACAGGTATCGAAAGCAAGACATACATCAAGTGCTCTCAAATCCGTAAAAGTATTCAATCCGATATCAATGAAATCTCAAGGGAAAACTCAATTCACAACAAGATAGAGAGGGTAAAACACCATATGATCCAACTATATTAACAAAGCCTGCGATACATCGAGATCATGACATCTCAAGAACATGAGAGAGAGAGAGAGAGATTAAACACATAGCTATTGGTACAAACCCTCAACCCCGAGGGTGGACTACTCCATCCTCATCATGGTGGCCGCTGGGATGATGAAGATGGCCACCGGTGATGATTTCCCCTTATGAAGGGTGCCGGAACGGGGTCTAGATTGGTTTTTCATGGCTACAGAGGCTTACAGCGGCGGAGCTTCTGATCTAGGGTTATTTCTGAAGGTTTATCTATTTATAGGATTTTCAGCGTTGGAATCACGCGAAGATGGGCCTCAAGGTGAGCACAACCCACCTGGGCGCACCTGGGCCTCAATGCGTGCCCAGGTATCTTGTGCTCACCTCCTTGACCTTCTGGTCCTCCCATGAAGCTTCTAGTGCCTCTTTTGTTCCAAAAAAATCGTCAAAAAGTTTCATTGCATTTGGAGAACTTTTATTTCTACAAAAAAAACAACACCATGGAAGTTCTGCTGAAAACAACATTAGTCCGGATTAGTTCCATCCAAATCATACCAAAACCATATAAAATTGTTGTAAACATGTCATGAATACTTCATATATTATAGATACGTTGGAGACGTATCAGCATCACCAAACTTAATTCCTACTCGTCCTCGAGTAGGTAAATGATAAAAGAAATAATTTATGAAGTGTGAATGCTAGCAAAGTGTATAAGTTTGATCAATAATAATTGCAATCACTTTTCCTAGCATCATAATAGGAACTGTTTCTCATAAAACTCATTATGTTAAAGTGGATGACCTAAGGTTTATCAATGCATGGGAGGCGTAGGATGAAGATGGTCTCTCTCAAATAACCCTTTGAAAAATAATAAAAAGTCTCTTGTGTCCCCAACACACCAAATACAATGGTAATTTATATAGGTGCACTAGTTCGGCGAAGAGATGGTGATACAAGTGTAGTAATGATAATACATATTGATTTTTGTAATAGGAATAATAAAAGAACAGCAAGGTAGCAAGTAACAAAAGTGAGCACAAACAGTATTGCGATGCTGGAAAAAGAGGCCTAGGGTCCGTACTTTCGCTAGTGCAATCTCTCAACAATGCTAATATAATTGGATCATATAACCATCCCTCAATGTGCGATGAAGAATCACTCAATATTCCTTATCTAGCGGAGAACATAAGAAGAAGTTGTTTGTAGCTATAATTTTCGATGGATCTATCCGAGAGTTCGTACTAAAATAAGACCAAAGTTATCCTTTCTGATCGATCTATCAAGAGTTCGTACTAAAATAACACCAATTTATTCTTTCTGATCGATCTATCAAGAGTTCGTACTAACACAGCACCAAAAGAAATTCAGATCGATAATACTCAATCGAGCACAAAGAACCTCAAATAGTGCACCAAGATTTCTATCAGAGATACAAAGACGAGAACGTGCATCAACCCCTATGCATAGATTACCCCAATGCCACCTTGGGAATCCGCGAGTTGAGTGCCAAAATGCACATCAAGTGAATCAATATGATACCCCGTTGTCACCACGGGTATCCATAGCAAAATATGTTGGAAATATGCCCTAGAGGCAATAATAAAAGTATTATTATATTTCATTGTTCATGATAATTGTCTTTTATTCATGCTATAACTGTATTATCCGGAAATCGTAATACACGTGTGAATACTTAGACCACACTATGTCCCTGGTAAGCCTCTAGTTGACCAGCTCGTTGTGATCAACAGATAGTCATGGTTTCCTGACTATGGACATTGGATGTCATTGATAACGGGATCACATCATTAGGAGAATGATGTGATGGACAAGACCCAATCCTAAGCATAGCATAAAAGATCGTGTAGTTCGTTTTGCTAGAGCTTTGCAAGTGTCAAGTATCTCTTCCTTCAACCATGAGATCGTGTAACTCCCGGATACCGTAAGAGTGCCTTGGGTGTACCAAACGTCACAACGTAACTGGGTGACTATAAAGGTGCATTACAGGTATCTCCGAAAGTAGCTGTTGGGTTGACACGGATCGAGACTGGGATTTGTCAAGTAGCTGTTGGGTTGACAGGTATCTCCGAAAGTAACTGGGTGACTATAAACCTGAAAAGCTCGAACCCAAGTCGGAAAAATGCGTATTCATAGGATACCCTAAGGAAACTATAGGGTATACCTTCTACTTAAGATCCGAAGGCAAGATCTTTGTTGCCAAGAACGGATGCTTTCTGGAAAAAGAGTTTCTCTCGAAAGAAGTAAGTGGGAGGAAAGTAGAACTCGATGAAGTACTACCTCTTGAGCGGGATATTGACGCAGCACAGGAAACCATTCCTGTGATGCCCACACCAACTGAAGAGGAAAACCATGATAATGATCAAAGTACTTCGGATCAAGTTACTGCTGAACTTCGTAGGTCCACAAGGACACGTTCCGCACCAGAGTGGTACGGCAACCCTGTCCTGGAAATCATGTTGTTAGACAACAATGAACCTTCGAACTATGAAGAAGCAATGGCGGGCCCGGATTCCAACAAATGGCTTGAAGCCATGAAATCCGAGATAGAATCCATGTATGAAAACAAAGTATGGACTTTGACAGACTTGCCCGATGATCGGCGAGCGATAGAAAACAAATGGATCTTTAAGAAGAAGACGGACGCGGATGGTAATGTAACCATCTATAAAGCTCGACTTGTCGCTAAGGGTTATCGACAGGTTCAAGGGATTGACTACGACGAGACATTCTCTCCCGTAGCGAAGCTAAAGACCGTCCGAATCATGTTAGCAATTGCCGCATACTATGATTATGAGATATGGCAGATGGACGTCAAAACAGCATTCCTTAACGGGCATCTTAAGGAAGAACTGTATATGATGCAGCCGGAAGGTTTTGTCGATCCTCGGAACGCTAACAAAGTATGCAAGCTCCAGTGATCCATTTATGGACTGGTGCAAGCATCTCGGAGTTGGAACATTCGCTTTGATGAGATGATCAAAGCGTTTGGGTTTATGCAGACTTATGGAGAAGCCTGCGTTTACAAGAAAGTGAGTGGGAGCTCTGTAGCATTTCTCATATTATATGTAGATGACATACTCTTGATGGGAAATAATATAGAATTTCTGGATAGCATTAAGGCCTACTTGAATAAGTGTTTTTCAATGAAGGACCTTGGAGAAGCTGCTTATATATTAGGCATCAAGATCTATAGAGATAGATCGAGACGCCTCATAGGTCTTTCACAAAGCACATACCTTGATAAGATTTTGAAGAGATTCAGAATGGATCAGTCCAAGAAGGGGTTCTTGCCTATGTTACAAGGTATGAGACTGAGCTCAGCTCAGTCACCGACCACGGCAAAAGATAAAGAAGAGATGAGTGTCATCCCCTATGCTTCAGCCATAGGATCTATTATGTATGCCATGCTGTGTACCAGACCCGATGTAAACCTTGCCGTAAGTTTGGTAGCAAGATACCAAAGTAATCCCGGCAAGGAACACTGGACAGCGGTCAAGAATATCCTGAAGTACCTGAAAAGGACAAAGGACATGTTTCTCGTTTATGGAGGAGACGAAGAGCTCGTCGTAAAGGGTTACGTCGACGCTAGCTTCGACTCAGATCCGGATGACTCTAAGTCACAAACCGGATACGTGTATATGTTGAATGGTGGAGCAGTAAGCTGGTGCAGCTGCAAGCAGAGCGTCGTGGCGGGATCTACGTGTGAAGCGGAGTACATGGCAGCCTCGGAGGCAGCACATGAAGCGATCTGGGTGAAGGAGTTCATCACCGACCTAGGAGTCATACCCAATGCGTCGGGGCCGATCAAACTCTTCTGTGACAACACTGGAGCTATTGCCCTCGCAAAGGAGCCCAGGTTTCACAAGAAGACCAGGCACATCAAGCGTCGTTTCAACTCCATCCGTGAAAATGTTCAAGATGGAGACATAGAGATTTGCAAAGTACACACGGATCTGAATGTCGCAGATCCGCTGACTAAACCTCTCTCGCGTGCAAAACATGATCAACACCAGAACTCTATGGGTGTTCGATTCATCACAATGTAACTAGATTAGTGACTCTAGTGCAAGTGGGAGACTGTTGGAAATATGCCCTAGAGGCAATAATAAAAGTATTATTATATTTCATTGTTCATGATAATTGTCTTTTATTCATGCTATAACTGTATTATCCGGAAATCGTAATACACGTGTGAATACTTAGACCACACTATGTCCCTGGTAAGCCTCTAGTTGACCAGCTCGTTGTGATCAACAGATAGTCATGGTTTCCTGACTATGGACATTGGATGTCGTTGATAACGGGATCACATCATTAGGAGAATGATGTGATGGACAAGACCCAATCCTAAGCATAGCATAAAAGATCGTGTAGTTCGTTTTGCTAGAGCTTTGCAAGTGTCAAGTATCTCTTCCTTCGACCATGAGATCCTGTAACTCCCGGATACCGTAAGAGTGCCTTGGGTGTACCAAACGTCACAACGTAACTGGGTGACTATAAAGGTGCATTACAGGTATCTCCGAAAGTAGCTGTTGGGTTGACACGGATCGAGACTGGGATTTGTCACTCCGTATGACGGAGAGGTATCTCTGGGCCCGCTCGGTAATGCATCATCATATTGAGCTCAATGTGACCAAGGTGTTGGACACGGGATCATGCATTACGGTACGAGTAAAGTGACTTGCCGGTAACGAGACTGAACAAGGTATTGGGATACCGACGATCGAGTCTCGGGCAAGTAACGTACCGATTGACAAAGGGAATTGCATAGAGGGTTTGATCGAATCCTCGACATCATGGTTCATCCGATGACAACATCGAGGAGCATGTGGGAGCCATCATGGGTATCCAGGTCCCGCTGTTGGTTATTGACTGAGAGCGTCTCGGTCATGTCTGCATGTCTCCCGAACCCGTAGGGTCTACACACTTAAGGTTCGGTGACGCTAGGGTTATTAGGAAGACTAGTATGTGACTACCGAATGTTGTTCGGAGTCCCGGATGGGATCCTGGACGTCACGAGGAGATCTTGAAGAGTCCAGAGGTAAAGATTTATATATGGGAAGTTGTCAAACGGACACCGGGAAGTTTCGGGGTCATACCGGTATTGTACCGGGGCCACCGGAAGGGTTCCGGGGGTCCACCGGGAGGGGCCACCCCTCCCGGGGGGCCACATGGGCTGCGTGGGGCAGGGAGCCAGCCCCTGGTGGGCTGGCCGCACCCCCCTCCCTTGGGCCCATGCGCCTAGGGTTGAGGGGGAACCCTAGAGGGGGCGCCCCCCTTGGCTTGGGGGGCAAG
>NC_057803.1:426259813-426262531 GCF_018294505.1 Triticum aestivum | reverse complement strand
CTAGGGGGCCGGCCCCCTTCTCCCTTCCCCCTATAAATAGAGGGGTGAGGGGAGGGCAGCCGCACCACCCTCCAAGGCGCAGCCCTCCCCTCCCCAACACCTCTCCTCCTCCGTTGTGTGCTTGGCGAAGCCCTGTCGGAGTACTGCCTCTCCACCATCACCGCGCCGTCGTGCTGCCGGTGGAGCTGTCTTCCTCAACCTCTCCTTCCCCTTGCTGGATCAAGAAGGAGGAGACGTCTCCCGTCCCGTACGTGTGTTGAACGCGGAGGTGCTGTCCGTTCAGCACTTGGTCATCGGTGATTCGAATCACGTCGAGTACGACTACATCATCACCTTGCAAGCTTCCGCACGCGATCTACAAGTGGTATGTAGATGCAAACTCTCTCCCTTGACTCGTTGCTTAGATGAACTCATAGATGGATCTTGGTGAAACCGTAGGAAAATTTTTAATTTTCTGCAACGTTCCCCAACAAAATATACATCAAGTGCTCTCAAATCCATAAAAGTATTCAATTCGATAACAACAAAATCTCAAAAGGAAAACTCAATTCGCAACAAGATAGAGAGGGGAAAACATCATATGATCCAGCTATATTAACAAAGCCTGCGATATATCGAGATCATTACATCTCAAGAACAAGAGAGAGAGAGAGATTAAACACATAGCTATTGGTACAAACCCTCAACCCCAAGGGTGGACTACTCCCTCCGCATCATGGTGGACGCCTGTAGCGACCCGACCTCAAACGGTCAAGTCTATGTGCTTCAGTGTCATCCCTGGATCGGTAATGCTGACACACAGTACTCGAAGGTTTTATAACAAAGTAGCAATAACACACTTATTACATTGAATTTCTCAAAAGAGAACTTATTACAATAAATTTGGCTTAAGACCATCTACTACGACAACAGCGGAAGGCTTGGAAGATAAAGTGAGTCCATCAACTCCAACGGCATAGCTGAGCTGCACGACAACGACCTAACGAACCTTATTCCTCATCTGAAAAGTCTGCAACATGATACGTTGTAGCCTGAAAATGGGTCAGCACATGGAATATGCTGGCAATATAACATAGTAGAGCAAGAACAACATAATTCTATCACTACATGCATATTTGGCTGGTCGAAATCTCTATGGTTATAGTTTTTGCGAAAAGCCAATTTTTTCCTACAACAAAGGAATAGATTTCAATTTAACTATCATGGTAGTTGAAACATCATTGAGAAGGTTCCTCCAACTCAATCCCAATTAAAATAATTATCAACCCAACAATAATAATTTAGAGTGATGAGATACTTAAGATACTCCAAGTACTAGATACTCAAGATTGTCCATAACCGGGGACACAGCTAACCATGATTAGATTGTACACTCTGCAGAGGTTTGTGCACTTTTCCCCGCAAGACTCAATCACCTCTGTTGGATTTCTCGCACTACATGGTGTTTGAGAAACGGATGACCGAGACACAGTCTTTCAGAAACATTAATACTCTACTCCGGGCAGACCATACCAAACCTTCAACCCTCTGCCTGCTGATCCACCTCTTCAAGATCTTCACATAACTTACTCAACTATGCTAGAGCCCATAAAAGCTTGTGGCTGCACATGGAAGTTTCTAGCATGAAATTATCTCAATTCTCTTTGAGCCTGGGTGGCGGTCCATAGGAAAATCACACGGAACCCCGGGATTTCCAAAAATACAGGCAACACTGGATTCTCCAGGTGCCTCAATCCACCCAGATGTGTATTCAAGTTGCCACCTTAAGTTGAACCATTAATTAACAATCTTACATCTGTCATGGACTCACCCAAACCACGTATACGAGCATAGCATAGCAATATAAGCAATACGTAGAAGTAACTCCCAAGGGTTTGAATATAATAGGGCAATAGGTTCTACCTCATCAACTACTTCCCACCCCGCATGTTAATGACATCCTAATCGTGCAATGTTTGAGGATTGAAACTAATGCATAAAAACTGGGTATGGAAAAAGTATGATCAATGTGTTACTTGCCTTGCTGACGATCCGCGAAACCTAGGGACTCGTAATAGCATGCTTCGCACTCCAGGAATTCTATCACAAACAAACAATAGCGTACATAAGCAAAAAAGCAAAGATGCACGGGCAAAAATCAAATAAGAAGAATTGACCAGAAAGTTCAACTTAAGAACTCCGGTTTGCAAAAAGAATCAAATCAAACGGAGCAACAAAACTCAAACGAAGAAAGAAACAAGATCCGTTTACTAATTTGAACTAAAGTCAAATTTTACAGTACTAAAATCTTGTTTAAGTTGATTAAACAGAAAGAGGGTCTCGAGACGAAGATATAGGCGCTTGAATCGCCTGATTCCGATAAACGAGAGAAAAGATAAACTGAAATGAAAATCAGATCAGAAATCGCGATGGAAAATAATCGCGGAAAAATCCGAGAAAAAGGAAACTGACGAACAGGCTAACGAACGAGCGTTCGTTGTCTGTAACTATCGATCAAAAACCGTTCGTTAAAACGAAAGTATGGACAAACATCCACTAAATAGTTAAACCGATAAAACCGGCGAGCCGATCTAAAAAAATGAACTAGGGTAAAAAACTGAATTGGTTTTCTAAAGAAACGGGCGGCGGCAACGGCGCGTTACCTCCGGCGAGGCTTCGGCGGCGGGGTGGCGGGCTGAGGCGGGGCGACCGCTGCGCGGCGCGGCGAGGGGTGGCGGC
>NC_057803.1:426251308-426259443 GCF_018294505.1 Triticum aestivum | reverse complement strand
GCGGCTGCGGTCGGGCGGCGGGGCTCGGGCGGCGGGGTTGGTGGTGGTGGCGGGGGTCCGTCGTGTATTTAAAGTGGGGAGGGGGCGGCTTGGAGGAGGGGGCAAGGCGGCAGGGAGGAGGAGTCCGGCTCGGACTCCGGTTCGAGTCGGCGGCGGCGGCGCGCGGTCTCCAGGAGGGAGACGGCGGCGCGGGGAAGGTGGGCCGGCTCGGCTGGGCCTCGACCCAGTCAGGCACTGGATTTTTTTTAAAAACAATACCTCCGAACAGAAAATAAATCCTAGAAAATAAAATAAAAACCTAAAAATGCCAAAACAAATTTTCACCGTCTAAATAAAGTATTTAGAACAAGATGAACATTTTCTTGGCCCTAAAGTGCAATTTTTGAAAAATGTGCAATTTTTCTAATGCAAATAAAATTGTGATAAAATCCAGATAAAATCAAATATTTGATTTTAATATTTTTCCTCCAATATCTCAGTTATTTTGGAGAAGTCATATTATCTCCTCTCATATATTTTAATATGAAATATTTTTTGGAGAGAAAAATAATTAAAGCCAAGATCCTCGTTTCAATATTTGATAGAAATCAAATATGAAAACCGGGAAATCCCCAACTCTCTCCGAGGGTCCTTGATTTGCTTAGGATTTCGAGGATCGTGAAACAAAAATGCAATAAAATGTGATATGCATGAATGATCTATGTATAACATTCCAAATTGAAAATTTGGGATGTTACAAACCTACCCCCCTTAAGATGAATCTCGCCCTCGAGATTCGGGTTGTCTAGAGAATAGGTGTGGGTGGTCTTTGCGAAGGTCATCCTCTCGTTCCCAGGTGGCTTCATCCTCGATATGGTGACTCCACTGAACTTTGCAAAACTTGATAACCTTGCTACGGGTGACTTGACTGGCAAAATCAAGAATCCTAACTGGCTTCTCCTCATACGTCAAATCACTGTCGAACTGAATCACCTCCAAGGGTACTGTATCTCTTAACGGTATAACGTCCATTTCAGCATGACACTTCTTCAACTGTGAAACGTGAAACACATCATGAAGTCCCAACAGTCCTTCAGGCAACTCCAACTTGTTGGCAACTTCTCCCATACGTTCCAAAACACGATACGGTCCTACAAATCTCGGGGCTAACTTTCCCTTAACTCCAAAGCGTTTCACTCCTCGCAAGGGTGATACTTGCAGATATGCTCTATCTCTAATTTCATAGGTTACCTCCTTGGGTTTCGAATCTGCACAACTCTTCTGCCTGGACTGAGCTACCTTCAGTCTATCTCGAATCAGCTTAACTTTCTTTTCAGACTCTTTGATCAAATCCGGTCCAAACAACTGTCGGTCTCCTACTTCATCCCACATCAGTGGCGTTCTGCACCTTCGTCCATACATGGCTTCGAACGGTGCCATCTTCAAACTGGCTTGATAACTATTGTTGTAGGAGAACTCTGTGTAAGGCAAATTGTCATCCCAACTAGATCCATAATCTAGTGCAAAGGCTCTCAACATGTCCTCCAGAATCTGGTTGACTCTCTCGGTCTGCCCATCCATCTGCGGGTGAAATGTTGTACTGAACTCCAATCTCGTTCCCAAAGTCTGGTGCAGCTGATGCCAAAACTTTGAGGTAAAGTGCGCTCCTCTATCTGATACGATGGTCCTCGGAACTCCATATAGACATATGATCCTAGTCATATATATCTTGGCCAACTTCGCACTTGTATAAGTTGTTTTCACCGGGATAAAGTGTGCCACTTTGGTCAAGCGATCAACTACTACCCATATAGAATCATATCCTGATTTGGTCCTGCGCAATCCGGTGATAAAATCCATGCCAAGTTTATCCCACTTCCATTCGGGTATCGGCATAGGTTGTAACAATCCTGCTGGCTTTTGATGCTCTGCCTTCACTCTCCGGCATACATCACATACGGCTACATACTCGGCAATATCCTTCTTCATACCCGTCCACCAAAAACGTTCCTTCAAATCCAAATACATTTTGGTGTTTCCAGGGTGTATCGAGTATGGTGAGTCATGTGCCTCCTGAAGTATTAACTTCCTGATCTCTGTGTTATTGGGCACATAAACACGGTCCTCAAACCATAAGGTGTCGAGCTCATCCTCACGAAAACCTTTTGCCTTTCCTTTTCTCAATCTTTCTTTTATCTCGGAAATCTCTTTGTCATCCTTCTGAGCTTCTCGAATCTTTCCTAACAATGTAGACTGAACCTCCATTGTTGCAACAAAACCTCTAGGAACAATCTCCAATCGAAGTTCCCTGAGATCCTTTGCTAACTCCTTTGGTAATCCCGTACTCTCTAGGATATTAGCATAACTCTTCTGACTCAAAGCGGCTGCTACGACATTGGCCTTTCCTGGATGATAGTGCAACTTCATGTCATAATCCTTTATAAGCTCCAACCATCTCCTCTGCCTAAGGTTCAGCTCCTTCTGTGTGAAGATGTACTTCAAACTCCTATGATCCGTGTACACGTCACAATGGTTCCCAATAAGGTAATGTCTCCAAGTCTTCAACGCATGCACTACGGTTGCTAACTCCAAATCATGTGTGGCATAATTCAATTCGTGCGATTTTTGTTGTCGTGAGGCATACGAAACAACTCTTCCGTCCTGCATAAGCACACTTCCAAGTCCTAAGCGAGAGGCGTCGCAATACACTTGAAAATTCTTACGTATATCTGGCAGTGTCAGCACTGGGGCTGTAGTCAAACGTTTCTTTAACTCCTAGAAACTTTCCTCACAATCTTCCGTCCATTTAAACTTGGTATCCTTCTTCAATAACTCCATCATTGGCTTCGCAATCTTGGAAAAATTCTCAATGAATCTCCGATAGTACCCTGTGAGACCAAGAAAACTGCGGATCTCGCCAATTAAAGTGGGTGCCAACCATTCAGTGACTAACTGAACCTTGGTGGGGTCTACTGCTATTCCTTCTCCCGATATAACATGTCCAAGGAATCCGACTTCCTTCAACCAAAACTCGCATTTGCTGAACTTGGCATACAACTGGTGTTCCCTGAGTTTCTCAAGAACTAAGCGCAAATGCTCCTTGTGCTCCTCTTCATTCTTCGAGTATACCATTATATCATCAATAAACACCACAACAAACTTGTCCAAATATTCCATGAACACCTTGTTCATCATGCTCATGAAGTAGGCAGGGGCGTTAGTCAGTCCAAATGACATGACTGTATATTCATACAACCCGTACCGGGTGGTGAATGCTGTCTTTGGTATATCCTTCTCTCGAATCTTCAACTGGTGGTACCCTGATCGCAAATCGATCTTTGAAAACACCTTACCTCCTTGCAGCTGGTCAAACAGATCATTAATCATCGGCAGTGGGTACTTGTTCTTGATCGCCACCTCATTCAAGGCCCGATAATCAACTACCATTCTTTAGAGACTTATCCTTCTTCTCAACCAAAAGCACTGGGGCTCCCCATGGTGATGAACTCCTTCAAATGTAACCTTTCTCCAATAACTCCTTGATCTGTTTCTTAATCTCCTCTAGATCATTCAGGGGCATCTGATAGGGTCTATTGGATATGGTCCCTGTACCTGGCAATAGCTCTATCGAAAACTCGATATCTCGATCTGGTGGCATGCCTGGTAACTCCTCTGGGAAAACATCCGGGTAATCCTTCAGTACATGAACTTACTCCTGAACAACTCCCGTGAGGGTATTCACTTGGCTCATCCTAGGCACATGCCTAGATACATACTTGATCCTTTTTCCCTCTGGGGAGGTGAGATAAATCGACTTACTAGCACAGTCAATGCTTCCTTCATACTTTGACATCCAGTCCATGCCTAATATCACATCCAATCCTTGTAACTCCAAGATTATTAGGTCGGACAGAAAAACATGGCTACCAATGGTTAGGGGTATCTAGTCACACCATCGACTAGCCATATATTCTGCTCTAGGTGAACTCACTAACAGAGGGGTCCTGAGGGTTTGGGTTGGTAGTCTAAACTTATCCATGAATCCCCTTGATATGTATGAATGCGATGCAGCAGTATAAAAAAGAACAAGAGCGGTAAATGACTTAACCAAAAACTTACCTATAACCGCGTCTGGCTGCTCTTCAACCTCCTCCACGTTAACATGGTTCACTTGTCCTTTGTTGAATGGATCGGGCTTCTTCCCAACGCTCCCATTTCCGTTTCCATTCTTCCCTTCAGGGCACTCCGTGGCATAGTGTCCAGTCTTCCCGCACTTATAGCAAGTAATGTGACTTAGATCTCTTTTGGCGGGTGTGGCTGGATTAGGGCGGTTCTGATTGTTGTTTGTTCCGTTCCCATTTCCGTTCTTAGAACCATTGTGGTTATGTGAACCTCCTCCGGTGTGGTTATGGCCTCCATGGTTATGAACAAGTCCTCCCGAGTTCGGGGTTAGGCAAGGCTTCTACTGAGATCCTGAGTTATACCTCCCTTGTCCATACTTCCTCTTACGGCTCTTAATCTACTGCTACTTCCCTTCAATCATAAGAGCCTTATCTACCAACTCCTTGTAGTTGTTGAAGGTTGCCACCATCAACTGCATGCTCATCTCATCATTCAGCCCTTCCATAAACTTCTCCTGCTTTGCGGCATCTGTGGCCACATCATGAGGGGCATAGCGAGATAACTTGCTAAACTCATCCACGTACTGAGCCACAGTACGGTTCCCCTGGCGTAAGTTGCGAAACTCACGCTTCTTCATATTCATAACCCCAGTTGAAACATGGGCTATGCGGAAAGCTTGCTGAAACTGGTCCCAAGTGACGTTGGCTATGGGGAAAGTGGCCGTGTAATTCTCCCACCATGAGGCTGCTGGTCCATCCAATTGATGTGCGGCAAAGTGCACTTTCTTAGCATCTGTGCAACCTGCGGTGGTCAACTCTCTTCCAATATGGCGTAGCCAATCATCAACAACTATAGGTTCGGTGCTACTGGAAAACACCGGCGGCTGTAACCTCAGAAAGCGTACTAAGTTGTCAACTGGAGGCGGGTTGTTGTTGTTGATGTTGTTGTTGTTGTTATTGCCTTGGTTCTGAACTAGCAAGTGCATCAAGGCATTCTGCTGCTGGATCAACTAAGTGAGCTGTTGCGGGAAGGCAAATCCGGTGTCACGTCTCAGAGACATCTGGTGGGTTTAGAGGGAAGAGATCAGAATAGAAAGGGGTCTAATGAGAAAGCACTACCCATATGCACATGAGACAAACACAAACATTTCACTCAATCAATCAAGCAAGGGCATACAAGCGGTCTAGTACTATCGCAAAAGTGCTCAACTACTACTATATACATGGGGGAATACTACTAATTATTTGGTGGTCATCTAGAAATTTTGATCGGTGGAAGACTCCATGATGTCTGCTCCAACTTCGTCTTCAAAGTCATCATCACTAGGGTCGGAGTCGGTGTCGTCGATGATGATGTAGTTTTCCGGGCAAGTGGAATCGTCGTCTTCTCCTCTCGGCGCTGGTTCTCCCATGAATACTCCGATCTTCTTAATCAGGTCGCCATTCTTCTCCAATAGTGTGGAAATTTCCTCCTCATATCCATCACGTGTAAACTTGAGTTCTTCTTCCAGCTCGATGATCCTAGGCTTAGCCTTCTTCAAATCTATCATGTTTGTGCACATCTGATTCTCCTGGCGTCGAATGTGCTGGTTTAACTCCTGGATGAAAGCTGCAATGGATTTGTCCTTCTTGGTGCTGATCATCTCCCATTGCACGTCTCGGCGCCCACATATCTGGTAGATAGTGTCCTTAAGATCCTTGTTGTAGACTTCTCCAATGCATCCCATGGTAATGTGGGCTGCCATGCTCTTGCCTAGACTCCAGGTGGGTGCTTCAAAAGAAAATTCTATGGGCTTAGTGGTTGGTGAGAACGTCCTTCCTGGGACGTGTACTTGAACCATCCAGCGCTCCTCTTCTGGCAAGGTGGCATTGTACGTCCCGGTGAAGCTTGGTATTCCAATGTTCAAGTACCTAGTGACTTCCTTCAAGTGGCATCCAAAGGGTGTGTCTTCATCCGGCTGTGCAAACTTGTTCTTCAACTCCGCCATCCTAAAGAGTAGAAAATGGAGAGGAGTCAGAAATGAGTAGAGAAGAGTGACTTATGGTTTATCTTAGTGGTCGTGTCCTACACCCAGCATGTGCTCTAATACCATCTTGTAGCGACCCGACCTCAAATGGTCAAGTCTCTGTGCTTCAGTGTCATCCTTGGATCGGTAATGCTAACACACACAGTACTCGACGGATTTATAACAGAGTAGCAATCGCAAACTTATTACATTGAATGTCTCAAAAGAGAACTTATTAGAATAAATATGGCTTAAGGCGATCTAATACAATAACAGCGGAAGGCTTGGAAGATAAAGTGACTCCATCAACTCCAACGGCATAGCTGAGCTGCACGACAACGACCTAACGAACCATACTCCTCGTTTGAAAAGTCTACAACATGATACGTTGCAGCACGAAAATGGGTCAGCACATGGAATATGCTGGCAATATAACACAGTAGAGCAAGAACAGAATAATGCTATCACTACATGCATATTTGGCTGGTAGAAAGCTCTATGGTTATAGTTTTTGCGAAAAGCCATTTTTTCCCTACCACAAAGGAATAGATTTTAATTTAACTATCATGGTAGTTGAAACATCATTGATAAGGTTCCTCCAACTCAATCCCAGTTAAAGTAATTATCCACCCAACAATATTAATTTAGAGTGATGAGATACTTAAGATACTCCAAGTACTAGATACTCAAGATTGTCCATAACCGGGGACACGACTAACCATGATTAGATTGTACACTCTGCAGAGGTTTGCACACTTCTCCCCACAAGACTCGATCGCCTCCATTGGATTTCTCGTACCACATGGTGTTTGAGAAACGGATGACCGAGACACAGTCTTTCAGAAACATTAACTCTCTACTCCGGGCAGACCATACCAAACCTTCAACCCTCTGCCTGCTGATCCACCTCTTCAAGATCTTCACGTAACTTACTCAACTATGCTAGAGCCCATAATAGCTTGTGGCTGCACACGGAAGTTTCTAGCATGAAATTATCTCAGTCCCCTTTGAGCTTGGGTGGCAGTCCATAGGAAAATCACAGGGAACCCCGGGATTTGCAAAAATACAGGAAACACTGGATTCTCCAGGTGCCTCAATCCACCCAGATGTGTATTCAAGTTTCCACCTTAAGTTGAACCATTAATTAACAATCTCACATCTGTCATGGATTTCACTCACCCAAACCACGTCTACGAGCATAGAATAGCAATATAAGCAATATGTAGAAGTAACTCCCAAGGGTTTGAATATAACCGGGCAATAGGTTCTACCTCATCAACTACTTCCCACCCCACATGTTAATGACATCCTAATCATGCAATGTTTGAGGATTGAAACTAATGCATAAAAACTGGGTATGGAAAAAGTATGATCAATGTGTTACTTGCCTTGCTGACGATCCGCGAAACCTAGGGACTCGTAATAGCATGCTTCGCACTCCGGGAATTCTATTGCAAACAAACAATAGCATACATAAGCAAACAAACAAAGATGCACAGGAAAAAAAATCAAATAATAAGAATTGACCAGAAAGTTCAACTTAAGAACTCCGGTTTGCAAAAAGAATCAAATCAAACGGAGCAACGAAACTCAAATGGCGAAAGAAACAAGACCCGTTTACTAATCTGAACTAAAGTCAAATTTTACAGTATCAAAATCTTGTTTAAGTTGATTAAACAGAAAGAGGGTCTCGAGACGAAGATCTAGGCGCTTGAATCGCCTGATTCCAATAAACGAGCGAAAAGATAAACTAAAACAAAAATCAGATCAGATATCGCGATCGAAAATAATCACGGAAAAATCCAAGAAAAAGATAACTGACGAACAGGCTAACGAACGAGCGTTCGTTGTCTGTAACTATCGAGCAAAAACCGTTCATTAAAACGAACGTACAAATGAGCGTTCGCTAAATAGTTAAACCGAGAAAACCGGCGAACCAATCTAAAAAACGAACTAGGGTTTTCTAAAAAAACCGAATTGGTTTTCTAAAGAAACTGGCGGCGACAACGACACGTTACCTCCGGCGAGG
>NC_057803.1:426209815-426250781 GCF_018294505.1 Triticum aestivum | reverse complement strand
CGGCGGCTGCGGTCGGGTGGCGGGGCTCGGGCGGCGGGGTTGGTGGTGGTGGTGGGGGTCCGGGGGGTATTTAAAGTGGGGAGGGGGCGACTTGGAGGAGGGGGCAAGGCAACGGGGAGGAGGAGTCCGGCTCAGACTCTGGAACGAGTCGGCGGCGGCGGCGCGCGGTCTCCATGAGGGAGACAGCGGCGCGGGGAAGGTGGGCCGGCTAGGCTAGGCCTCGGCCCAGTCGGGCGCTGGATTTTTTTTAAACAATACCGCCGGACAGAAAATAAATCCTAGAAAATAAAATAAAAACCTAAAAATGCCAAACCAAAATTTCACCATCTAAATAAAATATTTAGAACGAGATGAACATTTTCTTGGTCCTAAAATGCAATTTTTGAAAAACGTGCAATTTTTCTAATGCAAATAAAATTGCGATAAAATTCGGATAAAATCAAATATTTGATTTTAATATTTTTCCTCCAATATTTCAATTATTTTGGACAAGTCGTATTATCTCCTCTCATATATTTTAATATGAAATATTTTTCGGAGATAAAAATAATTAAAACCAAGATCCTCGTTTCAATATTTGATAGAAATCAAATATGAAAACCGGGAAATCCCCAACTCTCTCCGAGGGTCCTTGAGTTGCTTAGGATTTCGAGGATCGTGAAATGAAAATGCAATAAAATATGATATGCATAAATGATCTATGTATAACATTCCAAATTGAAAATTTGGGATGTTACACCGTCGGGATGATTAAGATGTCCACCTGTGATGATTTCCCCTTCTGCAGGGTGCTGGAATGGGGTCTAGTGTAACATCCCAATTTTTATTCAATTTGGATGTTAATAGAACCATTCAATGCATATCATATTTCTTTGCATTTTGGAGTTTTTAAAATATTCAAATAATATTTTTCCACTCGAGAAAAACAAATAAGAGGGAATAAGATGACTTCCTCAAAATATAAAAGAGTGGGAAATTTTATTTTGAATATTATTTGAAGTTTTGGAGTTTATTGGTATTTATTTTTTTTCCGCAAAAAGTGCATTAGTTGCATTAGGAAATATTTTCAAAATGTTATCTGCTTAAGTTAATGTTCATTAGGTTCTAAATATTATATAGTTATTTTAGAAATTATTTTGGTGTTTTTATTAATTCATTTGAATTATTTAGGGCCAACTTAGTGTTCGGTTTAAAAAAACACGCACGCACGCACGCACTCACCACAGCCTGGACCAAAACTGGGTTTGGTCCAGGAGCGCCCCAACCGGCCCAGCTGGCCATTTGGCCCAGGGCCAGTGCCGGCGCGCCCGAAGCCTCCCGCCCGGCTGACCGCCCCGCGCTCGCCCTCACTCAACTCCTCTCACTGCCGCTGCCAGGTGGGACCCGCCCATCAGGCCGTCCCCAACCTCCCGCACAACCCGGGATAAACATCCTTGTCGCGCTCCCGCAACTGTTGCTCGGCTCCCTCGCGGATGAGGCTTATCCGCAGCTCCGCAGAGCGCCTAGCCGCGCCTATATAAAGGCCAGGACCCCCTCTTCCATCCTCGACGTCCCGCTTCTTCCCACGCTGCTCCTACCGCCCGCAGTCGCCGCTTGGATCTCGCCAGCCGAACGGACCTCGCCGGAGCATTCCGTTGCTAGTAAACCACCCTAAGCCCTTGTTCCTTCGTCAATCGTGCCACCATGAACTTGCGTGTCTTTTTGACACCTTTTCCTCGCCTAGGTCCCACCGGAGATGACGCCCCGAGGACGCCCGACCTCGCCGGAGCCCATGGAGCACCGCCGCCTTTCCCTCGCCGACCCCGACGCCCCTGAGGAGCCCCGACGCCACCATCCGGACGCCCAAGCCGCGCCTCACCTCCCCGTCTTATTCCCCGATGCCGAGGACCACCGTAGCCGCTGCCCCGCCATCACCCGATGTCGCGCTGTCGTCCTCTGCTTGTTGCCGACGTCGCCAGCCGCTGTAAGCCACTGGACCTCCTCTTGTTCATTGGATCGAAGATCAACGGCTTAGATTAGATTAGTTCAGTTGTTTTTTAGTCGAACCGGTACGTGGTTAACCGCGGCTTTTATTTTAAAAACTACCGGTCGGTTTTCGTTAATTAATCGCGGGTTTTTCTCTAAACTGAGCATCGGTTTTTCTTTAATTAGCCGTCGCCGCCGTTTTGGTCAGATTGTGGCCATCCACTGTATAAACTACGCGGCGAACACCTTTCCGCCAGCCACGAACCGCTACGTGGCCAGGGACTTGTTTGTGATAGTTTTCTTTTCTGTTTAGTCCCTGTAATTAGCAGATTAGTCCCTGAACTTTGACTAGCCACAACTTTTTAACCGTAGATCCAAACTCGATGAAACCAACGGAAAATTCTTCGCCATGTTTAGATCTATCCAATGGTATCCTTTTTGCAAACTTTTGGTAGATTTAAATTTGAATTTATTCAGATTCGATTTCGAACTTCAAATGGCCATATCTCCCACACCGAAGCTCCGATTCTGTCACCGTAGCCAAACCCTATCACCTGGACCTTGGTCACAATAATTTTCACACACTAGAATCTGCCCTTTAATATTTTTATTAGTATGTACTATAGCTCACATCACTTTTTGAACCATAGGTGTCGGTGTCAAAACCGGCGGATCTCGGGTAGGGGGTCCTGAACTGTGCGTCTAGGCGGATGGTAATAGGAGACAAGGGACACGATGTTTTTACCCAGGTTCGGGCCCTCTCGATGGAGGTAAAACCCTACTCCTGCTTGATTAATATTGATGATATGGGTAGTATAAGAGTAGATCTACCACGAGATCAAGGAGGCTAAACCCTAGAAGCTAGCCTATGGTATGATTGTCGTCCCTATGGACTAAAACCCTCTGGTTTATATAGACACCGGAGAGGGTTAGGGTTACATAGAGTCGGTTACAATAGTAGGAGATCTACATATCCATATCGCCAAGCTTGCCTTCCACGCCAAGGAAAGTCCCTTCCGGACACGGGACGAAGTCTTCAATCTTGTATCTTCATAGTCCAAGAGTCCGGCCGAAGGTATAGTCCGGCTATCCGGACACCCCCTAATCCAGGACCCCCTCAGTATCCCCCGAACCAGGCTTCAATGACGACGAGTCCGGCACGCAGATTGTCTTCGGCATTGCAAGGCGGGTTCTCGTCCAAATTCCGTGTACCTATTGAATAATGTCCGGTTTCTTGTAAATGTAGGGCTCCTTGGCTTCTACGCCCAATAATGGCCGTCTTCCATGTGTCAAACAAATACGAAAAGTTGGGGTGTTTTTACATTTACACCCCTAGCCGCGTGAATGAGCCGCCTATTTAAGGGGACGAGGATTTAGATCCAAACCACACCTTCTCCCCTCCGCGAGTATTCATCAGAGCGTATCCGACAGAGGTCCATTCTATCATGACCGGCCGCCGCAGCTCCTCCTCTCGCCCTTCCAGCCCTCAGCCTGGAGATTGGGAGAGATGCTCCATCCTGCACAGCGAGCTAGTGATGCTCCAGACCAAGGGATTTCTCCCCCCGGCCTATATGGTCCCGGTTCGAGCCAGACTTGCCACCTATAATGGCGGAGAGCGCCCCCAATCCCTCCAAAGGAGAGCGGGTATGCCTTGTCCCTTACTTAATAAGAGGGCTCGGATTTCTAATTCATCCGTTTCTCCGGGGGCTCCTGGAGTTCTATGACCCCCAGCTGCACAACCTCACGCCTGCCTCCATATTGCATATCGCGGGCTTCGTAGCCCTTTGCGAGCTGTTTTTGGGCTACGAGGCTCATTTCACGCTGTGGAAAGGGCTATTCTGCCTTGTGCCCCGTTCTCAGAAGGGGTCAATATATCAAGTGGGCGGAGCTGAAGTGTGGCGCATCGCCGGGACCAGATATCTATCCGGAACCCCAAAGAAGGCGTCCGAGGACTGGCCTTCGGAATGGTTTTATATAGAGGACGTCCCGCTGCCGGATCCTGTCCGGATCGGCCTCCCTGAGTTCGATAGTGCTCCCCTAAAGAAGCGCCTAAGCTGGCGTCCACAGAGCCCTCAAAGGGAAAGTGACAAGGACGTTCTTTACCTGATGGGCCGGATAAGATTGTTAGCTCATTCTGGACTGACCATGATCGGGGTCATGGCCGCATGCATCATGCGAGGGGTGCAGCCGCTTCAGTATAGAGGCCACCCCATGTGGGACTTCAACGGGGAGGACGACGCCACCCGCCACGGTCGTAAGGGGCCGGATTCGGCTGCCGCTCTAATAAAGATCTTGTCCGCTTTGTACATGGGAGAAGAGGAGGAATTTCTCCGTGTCAACCCATAGGGTGGATTTTCTATGTACAATCCCCCAAGTTGGGTAAGTGGACACTTTTACTTGCCCATCCGTTTTATATTCCCATCGTTAAATATTCAGTGTAACGACTTCAACGCAGGAACTGTGCTAGGCTGTTAAAGAAATAAACAGCCCTCCTCCACAACCCGAGGATCCGGGACGGTCCCTCGACCCGGCCTCTCAAGAGGATCCGGACTTATCTGTGGAGCTGATTGATGGGGTGTTTCATCAATTGAGCAAGGGACAACACCTTGGTGGCCATTACGGCCGATTACCCAGGGCTACTCCCAGCCTCACAGGTAACTGAGACCGAAGTCCCAGCACTTTGAAAAGGGATCTATCCTCACGTGTTTTCGATTGCCGTATGACAACCATGTTTTGCAGGGGAGGTCCTTGAGACAGGAGGTCGAGCCTGCGGTGACTAGCCAACGAGGGGCGGCAAGGCCCTGCGGGCTGAAAAGAAGTGCGGTCCAGACTGAGACGTCGGCGCAATGGTATAGCGCACCATCTTATTCCCAGGTGTTATTCCTTCAAGGCATATTAACGCTCGTGCTCTCTTCAGGACGAAGAGACCTTGCCGGACTATATCCGGAGAGGGTGCTAATCACGCCTCCACCAGCCAGGCTCCAAAGCCTGGTCCGGAAGCGGAGGCGAACACAAGGCGCGCACTGGACGCTCCTCCGATAGAGGATGCGGACAGGCTGTCTATCAACAATTCCGAGGTGGAGAGTGCCATGAACCACAGGCGTTGCCGGACAGTTCTTCGCGACGCTTGTTTCTCCCAAGAGGCATTGGATGCCTTCAATTCGGGAGATGCGTACCTCTGTGCCGCTCAAAATGGTCTAGCCAGAGCCACGAAGCAATAGGTAAAAGACATACGGGTAAGAAAATTTTGGTAATTATATATATACCAGTAGCCCCCAAGACTTGAAACAGTTAGAATAACCGATTTAAGGATCATTTGTTATGCAGGTTCTTACAGAAAAGAATACCCTACTGTCCCAGGAGCTGGAAGGGTGCAAAGCCCAACTTGAGGCCGCACTAGCCGTGGCAGGGGAGCGCAAGGACACCCCTCTAATAATATACGCTTTGAAAGATAAGTATTTTGCGAAGTGCGGCATGGGTGAAAATCTGACAAATGAAATTGCAGATGGCGCCGGATTAAATCCGGAAGAGCAACAACTCCTACGCCAGCTGAAGGCTGGTGAGAGCGTGCTGACAAAGGTGAGGCGGGAGAAGAACGATCTCCAAGATGCCAATACTAAGCTGCACGTTGAACTGAAGGATGTTCGTGCCCAGCTGTTGGACTCCGTTAAGGAGAATCAGCGGCTTCGACGCGGCATATTTAGTAAGTGCTTAAACGAACTTTGAAAAAAGAGTTCGGCGAGGAAGTCGACTAACAGAGTAATGTTTCTAGGTATGCTAACAGGTCGTCCTGCAGAGGAAATGCCCGGTTCTACGGGTGACCTTCTTCCCGAGCTCTCACAACTGCACGAGCGAGTTCGGCAGGTGATGCAAGGTGTCGCCCAGGCCTTGTGGCCATCCGTCTCCATGCCCGAAGGCCTTGGAGAGCTTGTAGAGAAGCTGAAGGGAGCGTGGCGGCGCTTCCGATTGTGGAAGATGTCGGCCTGCCGTCAAGGCGCCAGGGAGGCTTGGGCCATGGTGAAGACGCGGTACACGAAGGCTGACCCAAACCTCATGGCCGAGGTCGGACCTGTGGGGCCCGATGGGAAGGAGATCCTTGTGAGCTTAGTATACGGCCAAGTAGAATTGGCCGCAAACTATTCCCAACGGGACTGTAAACTAGACAGCCTGTTAGATGGTATTGAAGAGGAATACAATCAGTCAGATTGACTATGTAATTTTAATTGACATGTGTAATGCCTTCTAGCCGGATTGTAGATCGTTTGTCACGGCCGACCTTTTCGCTTCAACCTCGGGACCTGACGGTCCGGAGTGTGTCCGAATACCCTCGCGGTTATATAAGAACCGGGGTATGCATGGAGACCAGGCGTAGGGGTCATTAGTGCTTGAACAGACAAGTGCCCAACTAGTTATGTTATATTACATGGTTAGTAAGAAACATCTTCCAGGGAGAATAGTTCCGTTAGGGGTTCCTTTCCCTGGGAGGCATGCCCTAAAGTGTGTGTCCATTCTACGAAAAGAGACGCAGGAAAAACATCTGGGGGCATATAGATAAATAAGTGAAAAAAAGATCATTTTTAGTTCACTGACCGAATATTCCCTTAAGAACGCTAGCTATCGGCTTCACCCAGTGTGAGGTACACATCCGGCTGACCCGGTAGTAACAATCGCAGAGGTGCTCCATTTACCACCTAGCCGAACAATCGGGAACGTAGGGGTAAGCACAGGAGCCAGGCAACCCAGCTTGGCCAAAACTTAAGTCATATCGATGCATATAATGGTGAATAAAAGGTACATGCGGAAGTGTGACACATGTGTTGGGCATGAAGCCCGTATAAAGAAGCTTCTGTTTAAAGAAGCCCCAGGTTTAATGAGCACGGACAACGCGTCACTTTATGAGCCTTTAAAGGCTATAAGAGAGAGAGAGGGGAGAAGAAGAGAAATGTAAGACAGAAAGTATATAAAAAATGGACAGAGGAAGGAGACGAACACAGAGTCTGGCGCTAGGCATAGAATCTTCGGAGACGGGCTGCATTCCATGGGTTCGGCTCGAGTCGGTTATCCGATGCATCTCGCAGGCGGTACGCTCCACTAGTCAGGACTTGGTCAATTATGAAGGGACCTTCCCACTTGGGCTTGAGTTTGTCCTTTTTCTTGTCCGGCAGGCGTAGAACTAATTCGCCAACATTGTAATTTTTGGCCCGTACTTCTCTGTTTTGGTATCTTCGAGCCTGTTGTTGATAGAATGCGGAACGGGCTTTTGCCACGTAACGCTCTTCCTCCAAGGCGTCCAAACTGACCCGCCGATCAAGCTCGGCTTCTCTTTCTTCATACATGCGCACTCGAGGTGAGTCATGAATTATGTCGTAGGGCAAAACTGCCTCTGCGCCGTACACCATGAAGAATGGTGTGTATCCGGTGGTGCGATTCGGCGTGGTCCGCAGCCCCCAGAGTACGGAGTCGAGCTCCTCTGCCCAGTGCGTATTAAATTCCTTAAGGGACCGCACTAATCTGGGTTTGATGCCGCTCATGATAAGACCATTTGCACGTTCGACCTGGCCGTTAGTTTGTGGGTGATAGACGGAAGCATAATCAAGCTTGATGCCCATGTTTTTGCACCAGAGTTTTACCTCGTCGGCCGTAAAGTGTGTGCCGTTATCAGTGATGATGCTGTAGGGGACGCTGTAACGGTGTACAACCCCTGATATAAAGTCTATCACCGGTCCGGATTCGGCCGTCTTAACAGGCTTGGCTTCTATCCATTTGGTGAACTTATCCACCATGACCAGTAAGTATTTTTTCTTGTGGGTTCCGCCTTTAAGGGGTCCAACCATGTCAAGCCCCCAGACCGCGAAGGGCCAAGTGATGGGGATAGTTTGGAGGGCGGTGGGTAGCATATGGCTTTGGTTTGCAAAAGGCTGGAAACCGACGCATCGTTGGACTAAGTCCTGGGCGTCTGCCCGGGCCGTCGGCCAATAAAAGCTTGTACAGAAGGCCTTGCTTACAAGGGACCGAGCTGCAGCGTGATGACCGCCGAGTCTGGCATGAATTTTAGCCAGGAGGTTCCGCCCTTCCTCTTCGGAGATGCACCTTTGAAGGACTCCGGTAGTGCTTTTCTTATAAAGCTCTCCCTCATGGACTTTATAGGCTTTAGATCGCCGCACTATGCAGCGTGCCTCATTTTGGTCCTCGAGGAGTTCCTGCCTAGTAAGGTAGGCGAGGAATGGTTCTGTCCATGGGGCGATGACGGCCATTATTACGTGGGCTGAAGGTGTTATTTCATTGGCAGAGCCTCCAATTATGTCAGAGTGTTCGGTGTCGGGCAGTGCGGTTGGGTCTGGGCTGTTATTGCCGGGTTCCCCTTCCCATACTACGGATGTCTTGAACAGCCTTTCCAAGAAGACGTTTGGGGGGACTACATCGCGTTTTGTGCTGATGCGTGCCAGGACATCTGCCGCATGATTATTTTCCCGGGCTATATGGTGAAATTCGAGCCCTTCGAACCAAGCTGACATTTTTAGGACGGCGTTGCGATAAGCTGCCATTGTTAAGGTCTTTAAAATCAACGCAAAGGCACCAGGATTTTTCCTTCTTTGGTACCATCACCAGGTTTGCTAGCCAGTCTGGGTGTTTTATATCTTTGATGAATCCGGCCTCCAATAGCTTGGCTAGTTCCTCTCCCATGGCCTGTCTCTTAGGTTCGGAAAAAACGCCGAAGAGCCTGTTTGACTGGCTTGAATCCTTTTAGGATATTTAAGCTGTGTTCGGCCAGCCTGTGTGGGATTCCTGGCATGTCTGAAGGGTGCCAGGCGAAAATGTCCTAGTTCTCTCGTAGGAACTCTCGCAGTGCGGCGTCTACATTAGGGTTTAATTGTGCCCCGATGGAAGCTGTTTTATTGGGGTCCATTGGATGGACCTGGAATTTGACTATTACGTCCGCCGGTTTAAAGGAGGTGGACTTGGATCTTTTGTCGAGTATCACCTCGTCCCTATTCACTGTGGAGCGATGCGCAGTCAGTTCCTCAGCCGCTAGGGCTTCGGATAGCACCTCGAGGGCCAGTGCTGCTGTCTTGTTTTCGGCGTGGAGTGCTATGTCCGGATCACTAGCGAGAGTGATGATTCCGTTAGACCCGGGCATCTTGAGCTTCATGTACCCATAATGGGGTATTGCTTCGAAGATTGTAAACGCTTCCCGCCCTAGCAGAGCATGATATCCGCTACTGAACGGGGCCACTTGGAACGTGACCTCTTCGGACCTGTAATTATCCAGCATGCCGAACACCACATCTAGTGTGATTTTTCCTGTACAGCGCGCTTCCTGACTGGGGATTATTCCTCTAAAGGTTGTGCTGCTTCGCTCAATGCGGTTCCAGTCTATTTCCATTTTTTGAAGGGTTTCCTCATAAATGAGGTTCAATCCACTGCCGCCATCCATGAGTACCTTGGTAAGACGAAAGCCGTACACTATTGGACTAAGGACCAATGCGGCTGGTGCTCGGGCTGTTCGGAATTTAGGTTCATCACTGGCGTTAAAAGTAATAGCCGTGTCACTCCATGGGTTTGTTGTTGCTACTTGGTAGACTTAGCAAGGCTGCGGAGTGTTCTTTTTCGCATATTATTTGATGCGGAAGTCTCGAAGACTGTTAATACCATACTGGTGTCTTTGGGGTGGCTTTCTGTGGCTTCTGGAATTAGAAGATCTTCGCCAATTTTTGCCACCTGCCGGAGTATCCAACATGCTCTAAGGCTGTGAGTTGGTGTGGCGCCCTCTGCATTGTGAATTTTACAGGGTCCATTAAGCCAATGTTCCAGTACGGTTCCGTGCCCTGTAGAGGGCTTTTGCTTTTTGGTATTGAACCCGGGTGTCTGGCGATGATGCACCCTTTTATTTCGGACTGGGTTTGTATGCAGGGCCGGATTGTCCCAAAATTTTATTTTGGTTTTCCAGGCGCTTTCCATCGCACATTACTTTCGTACTATGGATGCCAAGTTAGTGAAGCATGTAATATCACGGCGACTTATGGCGTTGAGGATTCCCTTGTCCGTGCAATTATTGCAGAAGAATGAAATTGCATTTTCCTCGCGGCAGTCCTTTATCCTATTCATAACCAGGAGGAATCTGGCCCAGTAATGATGTACTGTTTCTTCGGGCTCTTGCCTAATTTGGGATAGATCGCTTATGTACGGGTGGGTGGATGGAATCAAATCCGGAACCTCACCCAATCTGAGACCCAGAGGCCAAGGAGATTCCGAACTCGGAAGTTTGGATTCTTGGATG
This sequence comes from Triticum aestivum, assembly GCF_018294505.1. NCBI lineage: Eukaryota > Viridiplantae > Streptophyta > Magnoliopsida > Poales > Poaceae > Triticum > Triticum aestivum. Next base: position 426,240,538 of record NC_057803.1, on the reverse strand, counting down.
TTGTCCAATGAATCTAGCCCGTCGCCTGACTTTAAGTTCAGGTCTTGAGTGATGTCCTCCCCTCCACAGGTATCCATCTTGGAGGGATCAGGAATCCGAACATAGCTAGTCCTTAAGATAGATGAAGGGTCGCCGCACTGTCCCTCTACCACGACAACATGATGGGTGACCTGGGGAGAGTTAATCTGTCTCAGATCGGGGTTAGGTCCAATCTGGTCGTAATCCGTAGCGACTCCCAGGGCGGCGATGCGATCCAAGAGCTCGTTTAGGGAAGAGAGCTCCATTGGATCTAGCTGCTCGGCAAATTCCGAGCTGACGTGAAGATTTCTTTTGATGACCCGAGAGGTCATCGTTGGCGCAGCAGTCGAACAGGCGGTCATAAGGAAACCACCTAGCCGGAGAGTTTGGCCGACAGCCAAAGCTCCCTTAGCAACAGTACCGTCTTTAAAGATGGGATGAGGCATCCTTCCTGATGGCGACAGCACAAAGGAACTCTCAATGAAAGCACCAATGTCGATGTCAAAACCGGGGGATCTCGGGTAGGGGGTCCTGAACTATGCGTCTAGGCGGATGGTAACAGGAGACAAGGGACACGATGTTTTTACCCAGGTTCGGGCCCTCTCGATGGAGGTAAAACCCTACTCCTGCTTGATTAATATTGATGATATGGGTAGTACAAGAGTAGATCTACCACGAGATCAAGGAGGCTAAACCCTAGAAGCTAGCCTATGGTATGATTGTCATCCCTACGGACTAAAACCCTCCGGTTTATATAGACACCGGAGAGGGCTAGGGTTACACAGAGCCAGTTACAATGGTAGGAGATCTACATATCCGTATCGCCAAGCTTGCCTTCCACACCAAGGAAAGTCCCTTCCGGACACGGGACGAAGTCTTCAATCTTGTATCTTCATAGTCCAGGAGTCCGGCCGAAGGTATAGTCCGGCTATCCGGACACCCCTAATCTAGGACTCCCTCAATAGGCCTATGTTGTTTTGCACTTAGAATATTTTGTGGTAGCTTAGTGTGTTGTATGTTCATTTGGTTTTCCCGAGACTTCTTGCTTCGCATGTTCTTCATGGTTTTTCTGAAATGTTTTCTTATGTTTGTTTATCTTCCTTTGCGATAGATTGCCCGGAGTGCGAAGCAGAATATTATTAGTCTTTAGAATTCAACCAGCAGTACCAAGGCAAGTTGCATCTTGATCATGTTTCATTAACTATGTTTTTATTATGCACTTAGTTCTTTGTGGTAGGACTGCATGGTAGGAATTGAAGCCACATGATTTCACCCAGTAGTTCATTGAGGTAGCTCTGAACCATATAACATTGTCGCCATCGTTTTACATTATGTTGCTTCGCTAAGTAGACGTGGATTGGGGAGTGATCGTTTTAAAGTATGAGTGACAATGTAGTAAATAGGACCTGAGATAATTAATGAACTACCTGGGCGAAAACTTGTTGGAATGGTGGCGAAGTACAGTGGGGCACGCATGGGAAATCCATGGTGGTGCACCACTAGTGGACCGTCCGCTCAGGCTCAATGAGATCAATCATATTCTCATGTCTAAAAGCTTACGTGTGCAGCCACAAGCCAATATAGGCTCTGGCTTAGTTGAGTAGTTAGTGTGACCCCTTCCGGGATGGGCTAGCAGATGTAGAATGATATAGGTGTTCCGGCCTATCCATGGATTAAGGGAGAACATTTTCCAAAGGCTATGTCTCGATCTTCCAATCATGGTGGTGATCGAGTCTTGTGGGGAAAAGTGTGCAACCTCTGCAGAGTGTCAACCTAATCGATTAGCCATGTCCCCGGTTATGGACAACTTGAGCATCTAGTAGTGGAAATGCCGGGAGATCTCCTCACCTTTAATTAAAAAGTTGGGTTTTAAATGAAACTTGGGAACGGATGGAGTTGGGTTTGCCAACTCATCCTATACAAATGTGTAGTAGTAGAATAACATCTTTTCTAATAGGAAAAAACTAGCTTTATGCAAAAAAACTAAACTTAGAGCCTTCCACCAGCCAAATTGCATGTACAAGTAGGATCATTACACTTATGATGTGACTTGCTAGTACATTTAATGTACTGACCTATATGGCTGCAACTTATCACGTTGCAGATATATCCGACGAGGATTAAGGTATGATAGGTCGATGTTCTACACTCAACCTTGCTCGTGGAGTTGGACTCATTTACTACTTCGCTTCCGCGGTATTTGCTTATTGGCTCTGTGCCCTATTTTGTAATAAATGTATAGCTCCTGGACTATCGATGTAATAATGAGATGTGTGTTATTTCTGTTATTTCATTGAGTACTATGTGTGCTAGCAAGTCGATCCAGGGACTAGCACGGTAAGCACAGAGACTTCGACTCTTACCAAGTCGGGTCGCTACATCTAGATTGGTTTCTCATGGCTATAGAGGCTTGTGGCGGCGGAACTTCTGATCTAGGGTTATTTATGATGGTTTCTTTATTTATAGGATTTTTCAGCTTTCGAATCATGCGAAGATGGACCTCGAGGTGAGCACAACCCACCTGGGCGCGCCTGGGCCTCAATGCGTGCCCAGGTATCTTGTGCTCACCTCCTTGACCTTCTGGTCCTCCCATGAAGCTTCTAGTGCCTCTTTTGTTCCAAAAAAATCGTCAAAAAGTTTCATTGCATTCGGAGAACATTTATTTCTGCAAAAAAAACAACACCATGGAAGTTCTGCTGAAAACAACATCAGTCCAGATTAGTTCCATCCAAATCATACCAAAACCATATAAAATTGTTGTAAACATGGCATGAATACTTCATATATTATAGATACGTTGGAGACGTATCAGCATCCCCAAGCTTAATTCCTACTCGTCCTCGAGTAGGTAAATGATAAAAGAAATAATTTATGAAGTGTGAATGCTAGCAAAGTGCATAAGTTTGATCAATGATAATTTTAATCACTTTTCCTAGCATCATAACAGGAACTCTTTCTCATAAAACTCATTATGTTAAAGTAGCAACAAATTCACATGTTATGGTTGAAAAAATGAATTCTCTTGAAACTTAACAACCTACATTCTCAGTCACCAAGCAATTGCAATTCAACTTATTCAACAAAGTCTAAGTAAGAGCTGCATATACTCAATCATCATATAGTCTTCTATGATTGCTAGGACTCAAAGCATATTCTTAGAACCAATGGCATCCGTCGAACACAGAGAAAGATAGGGGCTTAATGTTTCGCCTCCCAACTCATTTATCATAGAGATAATTGTCAACAATAATAATTCATGATCAAATATATTTGACTGGTCATATGTGCCTAGATCTTTCCCCACCACATCATGCTTGCAACCTAGAGAATAATTGAGGGTGAAATGAGAATACATTCTATTGACTCTTGCATAAAAGTAAATACTGAAAAGTAAAAGATAGGCCCTTCGTTGAGGGAAGCAGAGGATGTCATGCGCTTTTTATTTGGATTCCCAAACTCTTAATGCAAAGGAACATCACGTTATATTTCCCTTTATGATAGCAACCTTTGTTATGCAGTCCATTGCTTCTATTACTTTGCCATCACAAGTTCATACAATGCTCAATTTTCCCTTACAATAAAAGATCAAACATATTTAGGAGCAATTTTTATTGCTTTTTGCACCAATGAAAACTTACTTGAAGGATCAATCCATAGGTAGGTATGGTGGACAGTCATGGAAGAAACTGGGTTTAAGGATTTTTGGATGCACACGTATATCTCTACTTAGAATGAATTTTTGGCTAGCAAAATATCCTAGGCAAACACCACATGTTGGAGGATCCATGACAATATAACTTGTTTGCAAATATACATAACCATAACTCATTACATTGACTTCCTTGTCCAACTTCAACTAATTTTATCAAGTTCGAAAATAACTAATGGGTATTCACAATCATAGAAGGTGTCCAAGATAATATATTTGTATGTGAAAGTTCTCTTCTTCATACTAATCATTCATTAACTGCTTGTCTGACCAATATTGTGATTATCAAGCTTCAAAAGATTTCACTTTCTAAACCCAATGTGAAGCTACTACTAGGCATAGTATGAACGTATAATTTCAACTTCATGATATTCAATTCATTCTACAATTTACTCATAGGATATAAGTGAAGCACAAGAGTAAAACACAAACTACCCCAAAAAGAAATAAGTGAATATCAAGCGAGTAGTTAAGTAAATGGGTAGCTAATTGAGGACTCTCTCTTATTTAAAAAACGTTCAGATCCAAGTATTTTATTGAAACATCAAGGAAAACAAAATAAAATGATATTCCAAGAATAGCACAACTAATGTGAAGAAGCAAAAAACTTAGGCTCAACTGATACTAACCGATAATTGTTGATGAAGAAAGGTGGGATGCCTACCGGTGCATTGTCGGTGTCAAAACCGACGGATCTCCGGTAGGGGGTCCCGAACTATGCGTCTAAGGTCGATGATAATAGGAGACAAGGAACACAATGTTTAAACAGGTTCGGGCCCTCTCTATGGAGGTAATACCCTACCTCTTGCTTGATTGATCTTGATGAATATGAGTATTACAAGGGTTGATCTACCACGAGATCGTAATGGCTAAACCGTAAAAGTCTAGCCTGTCTGACTATGATTATGAGGATATGTGTCTACGAACCTAGCCCTCCGGTTTATATAGACACCGGAGGGATCTAGGGTTACATAAGGTCGGTTATAGAGAAAGGAATCCTCATATTTGGACGCTGAGCTTGCCTTCCATGCCAAGGAGAGTCCCATCCGGACACGGGTGAAGTCTTCGGTCTTCGTATCTTGACAACCCATTAGTCTGGCCCATATATAATAGGTCGGACGCCCGAGGACCCCTTAGTCCAGGACTACCTCAGGCATCCCCAAGCTTAGATGCTTGAGACTTCTTGAAATATTATCTTGGGATGCCCAAGCTGGAGCTTTTGTGTCTCCTTGATTCCTTTTATATCATGATTTCCCTAAATCTTAAAAACGTCATCCACACAAAACTCAACAAGAACTCGTGAGATAACTTAGTATAAATCAATGCAAGAACCTTATCATTCTCTATTGTAGCAAATCACTAAAATTATTATTTAACATTGCATACTAAATGCCTCTGCATATTTAATACTCCTATCCTCAAATAGAATCATTAAACAAGCAAACATATGCAAACAATGCAGACATAACAGTAATCTATCTAAACCAGACAGTCTGTAAAGAATGCAAGAAGATTCATACTAATCTAACTCCAAAAATTCTGAAAAATTGCCACACTGTAGAATTTTTTTGTAGATTATTGTGTAAAAGTTTCAAGATTTTATCACGTTCTGACATTTTTTAACAATTTAGACAATGATAGAAAACTTTCTGTTTTTAAACAGCAACATGTAGACTTGCAAAATAAGCATGGTAAAGGCTATACTTGAAGTTTTTATTGAAATAAAAGATGCAAAACATTATTCTAAATAACAGAAAGCAAATACAAACAAAATAAAATGACTATCCAAGCAAAACAGATATCATGTAACGGATGAAAATATAGCTCCAAGTGAGGTTACCGATGATGTTGACGACGAAAGAGGGGATGCCTTCCGGGGCATCCCCAAGCTTAGTTGTTTGGATCTTCATTGAATATTACCTTGAGGGTGCCTTGGGCATCCCCAATCTTAGGGTCTTTTCACTCCTTATTCTCCTCATATCGATTTCCCACCCAAAACATGAAAACTTCAATCATACAAACTTAACGAAACTTCATTAGATAAGTTAGTATGATAAAGACAAATCGTTCACTTTGGTACTGTCAAAGGCAAGATTCATAATTGTTCTCAGACAATTACTATTGTACCTTATCGTTTCCACAATTTATATTGAGCAATATAAGCCAATGAAACTAGGAAACAAACAAACTATGCATAATTTTGCTACTCCAAAAATTCTAAAAAATTAGGACAACGTGGAAAATTTGTATATAAATCATTTGTAAAAAAATTCAAGAATTTATTGCGTTCTAACAGAGCAGATCAATTTTGTTACTGGGCACAAAAGTTTCCATTTTTGCATAGAATCAAATCAACTATCATCCACACTATCCCAAAGGATTTACTTGCCACTTTATTGAAACAAAAGCTATAAAACATGACTACTACTACTACTACTACTACTATAGTAGCTTAATCATGTGAACACACAAAGACAGTAGGTAAAAGTTTTGTGTTGTCTCCCAACAAGCACTTTTCTTTAATGCCTTTTAGCTAGGCATGATGATTTCAATGATGCTCACATAAAAGATATGAATTGAAACATGCAAGAGAGCATCATGAATCACATGGCAAACACATTTAACCCTAAACCACTTCCTATGCATAGGGATTTTGTGAGCAAACAATTTATGGGAGCAAGAATCAACTAGCATAGCAAGGCAAAACAAGCAAAACTTCAACATTTTCAACACATAGAGAGGAAACTTGATACTATTGAGATATGTAAAAGCATATGTTCCTCTCTCATAGTAAGTTTCAGTAGCATCATGAATGAATTCAACAATATAGCTGTCACATAAAGCATTATTTTCATGATGCATAAGCATAGAAATTTTACTACTCTCCACATAAGCAAATTTATTCTCATGAATAGTGGTGGGAGCAAACTCAACAAAATAGTTATCATGAGATACTTGATTTACATAATCAATTTGAGCATTAAAATGATGATGACATGTTTCATGGCTATCATTATTCTTTATATCATAAGTGTCATCAAAATAATCACCATATATAGAAACATTGTTCTCATAATAATCAATTGAAACCTCTTCCAAAATAGTGGATTCATCATTAAATAAAGTCATGACCTCTCCAAATCCATTTTCATCAATATAATGATCATAAATAGGAGGCATGAAATCAGCATAATAAATTTTCTCATCAAAACTCGGGGGACTAAAAATATCATCTTCATCAAACAAAGCATCCCCAAGCTTATGGCTTTGCACATCGTTAGCATCATGGATATTCAAAGAGTTCATACCAACTACATTGCAATCATGCTCATCATTTAAAGATTTTTTGTCAAACATTTTATAGAATTATTCTTCTATCAATTAAGAACAATTTTCCTTTCCATCATTTTCACGAAAGACATTATAAAGATGAATAATATGATGCAACCTCAATTCCATTTTTTAGTTTTTTTATAAGACAAACTAGTGATAAACAAGAAACTAAAAGATTCAATTGCAAGATCTAAAGATATTCCTTCAAGAACTCACCTCCCCGGTAACGGTGCCAGAAAAGAGCTTGATGTCTACTATGGAACTTTATTCTTGTAGACTCTTGTTGAGCCTCGGAGCGCGGAGTTTTGTAGGACAGTAGCAATTTTCCCTCAAGTGGATGACCCAAGGTTTATCAATCCATGGGAGGCGTAGGATGAAGATGGTCTCTCTCAAACAACCCTACAACCAAATAATAAAAAGTCTCATGTGTCCCCAACACACCAAATACAATGGTAATTTCTATAGGTGCACTATCGTGGGAGTAAGTCTGACAATAGAATAGGGGGTATGTAGGAGGAGGCAAGGTCCTAGCTATGGTGAGGTTGTGCACACAATGTTTACGAGTTCGGGCCCTTCTCGGAGGAAGTAACAACCCTATGTCTCGGTTCCCGGAGGCTTGGTCGACTGGATTATGCGTGAAAGTTACAGGGGGTGCGAACCCTTATGCCAGAGGAGGGGGTGGCTTATATAGAGTGCGCCAGGACCCCAGCCATCCCACGTTACTGGGTTCAATGTACAGTAAGACATGGCGTTACTGGTAACGCCAGCTATAAAGAGCTATAAATGATCTTAAAGACTATGGAGTGAACGCCTGACCGTTGCCATCCTGAGTGGCTTTAGGTCTTCTGCACTCCGAGTGGTTTCTTGTATGGTCGAGTGACTTCTTCTTGGTCGAATGGAATTGGGGTATCCGAGTGAGATAATTGGTCGAGTGGATTGCACTCCAGGGCTACTTCAGTTGGTATCCTTTGTTGTACTTAGAATGTTCTTGACTCTAGGGTAGTGACCTTGGGTAGGACGTCTAGGTCAGGCCTATGGCCCTACCCTAGGTTAATGGCATCGTCATTAGCCCCCGAATGGATTGAGGTCTGAGTGAAAAGGGAGTTGGAGTAGGTTCCGACCCGATTCCACACCTTGGAGGCATTTCACCCAAATCAGTTAGTCATGTTGGGGCTTCAGCTTCGTTTCAGTTGCCTTGATCAATTCAGAGGTCGTCAAGTGAGTTATGTTGATAATCTTCGAGTGAGTTATGGTACGAAATATTCGGTGTGATTAGTTGCTTTGCCGTTCCTAGATCTCACAGGATTCGAAATTTCGGGGAAGCGCGTGGGATGGAGCGCACCGGAGTAATCAGAGTGGATAGATGGGGGCGCCTCAATCTTCGCGCCGCCTTTTCTGCCACGTATCAGGCAAGCGCCTGCCGCGGGGTATGATAAGATCGCTCGGACCCACTCGTCAACCACTGGGAAGTGGTCTCATAAATAGTGCCCGGGTCGATGCAAAGCATAGTGCATCCCAATCGTCATGTTCCTCCTCTGCTTCTCCACCATGCTCTCCACCATCTTCATCGCCTCCGCTCGCCCGCGTGCACTCTGTCACCATGGGAAAGGACAAGACGGCGGCCCTGGAGCACTCGAAGATGGTGGCGACGGCAGCGAAGGGCAAGAAGAAGAGCCGAGGGTCGTCGTCGAGGTATGGTTTGCCACCTAGTTGGATCCAGGGGGACTGGATTCGATCCACAATTGAGAAAGAAGACTTGGAGGATATGGCCAGTGGAGGCTTGATTGCTCACGAGTCTTGGAGGTTGCCGGGGAACGAGATCGAGCCTCGGTCGCAGGAGGGTGAGTGCGTCCTCCTCGCAACGCATGTCGACAGGGGTTTCACTCTGCCCCCACATCCTTTTTTCCAGGGTTTCTTCCAATTTTTTGGTGCCCAACTTCATCACTTCTCCCCCAACACAATCACATATCTCGCTGCGTATGTCTCTCTATGTGAAAACTTCTTGGGCTGTCGACCGCATTGGGTTTTATTCAAACACATCTTTACTTGTCGTTCTCAAACTGTGAAGAAGGCACATCCGAGTGACGAAAAGATGCATCTGATCCAAATGTGTGGGGGTTTAGGGATTCGAACGAGGGATAGGAGTACTTTTCCTTGTATGACCCTTCCCGAGTCGGTTAGAGGGTGGTAGTCGACCTAGTTCTACTAGAAGGATGTTCTGACTCCTGGTCAGTCGACTGGTCTTCCCCCCTTCACCATGGATCGAGTCTGCCAACCCTCTTCATTGATCTTGACTCCAGCAGAGAAAGGAGAGGTGTCGGTGCTAGTCGACTGGGTAGTCCAATTAGTCTATGATGGCATGACTGGAATGGATTTGTTGGAGGTGTTTCTCAGTCGACGCATCTAGCCTCTCCAAGCCCGCGATAATCCGATGTGGATGTACTCGGGCACTAATGACACCGCTCGGGTCCACCCAGAGGATGTCACCGAGGATATGGTGGCAAAGTGGATGTAGAGCATCATTGGAAACAAGGACAACCCCAGGGGGTCCAGAAGAGTTACGCCATTCGACGCCGAAAATGAACCAGACAAGGTCTGACCTTTGTTACCGAGTGCCTTTTTATTCCGATTTGCAACTGTCCTTGAATCTGATTGATGCTTGTTTAACTCCTTGCCTTGCAGATTTATACTGAGATGTACTGGATGCCAAACGGGGAGCAAGTCCAAGAGGGAACGGAGAGCATAGACGAGAGTGGTGACTAGCAATCTCCCAATGACAATGAATATGAGAGCGACGACTCGAACGGCAGTGAGGAATTCAACTCACCACCTCGCTTAGAAAGCCGATCCAAACAGTCTCCCGATGGCAAGGCAGCTCCTCCAAGCACACAAGTGCAAAAATACACTCGAACTTCGTCTCCGAAACCGTCTGAAAAGGCCGCCAAGCAGCTCAAGACCTCCCCCTCAAAGCCTTGGAAGGCCTTGCCCAAGTTCAAGGTGAACGTTCCCGTCACTTTTGCGTAAGTTCTTTGCTTTCCCTCTTTGCTTTTGCTTCGCTTGGGAACTTCTATGTTATCGTTGACTCATTCTATTGCTTGACCGAGTGGGTTTTGGAACGTCCATGAATGTCGACAAGGAGCAAGATGATGAGGAGATAGCAGACACGGCCACATCCAAAGAGGGTATGACTCTACAATCTTGTCCTTAGTTTGTTACTCGAACTATCGGTCGACTGAACTCTTACGGCTGAGTCTTTTGTAGCGCCGCCAAATGTTATTGAACTCCCAGCCGACGATGATCATGAAGACGCACTACAGAAGAACACAGGAAAAAGGGGCAGGAGTTCGAGCAAGAAGGTGCCTACTAGCAGGGTGTCACACTCGACTCCAGTGTGAGAACCAGTCTCCCAATGATCCGGGGATCCGATTCAGGCTTCTGTTTCTGTTGCTGACCCTGTGTCAATTGAACATCCCTCGGCGTCGACTGCTCAGGCCCCTGCTCTGGCTATGCAACTCCAGACTTGAGCTCCTTCCGCTGCCTCGACTATTCCACCAACTCCACTCATTGTTACTCATCATGTCCAAGAGGACCAAGTAAGCGCTGCTAAGGAAGCCATATGCCAAGCAGGCCTTATGATGGAGCAAATGAAGGTGGTGCATGAGGCTAGCAAGGCTGCCTATGACACCAGTTCCGCTCTTCAAACCAATGTCCAGGTGAGTTGATTTACGACTGGTCTTTTAGCTTGAGCTTTGCTCTGTTAGGATATGATACTTGAAAACTACTCCTTTATAATTCGTAAGATGTCTATGGATAAACATTTTTAAACCTTTAATGTGCATCTATCATGAGTCTGCACCTTGCATCCGTTCACCCACTTGGTGGTTTAACTTTTGTTGTATAGTTCTTCCACTTGAGTTGACTAGGTCCTGTCGAGTGTACTCTTGAATCAGTGGGGGCACGCCAAGTGCACCCGCCGGGTGTAGTCCCTGAGACCGCGGTCGACTGCGGGTAGTCGGCGGTGGTCTGAGAATAATTGTTGTCGTTTTTTTACTCGGACTGGACGGGCCATGTGGAGTGGGAAGCCGGACCAGTGGGGGCACGCCTAGTGCACCCACTGGGTGTATTCCCCAAGACTATTGTTGATTGTTTGACTCGGAAGTAGTCTTAAAACTCTTTTTGCCGTAACAACTTGAACTTGTACCTCACCATTCTGCCGCAATCGATCTTTGTTTTTGTCTACTGACTGTCTGTTGACTGCAGAAATCTTGTGAGTTTGGCGCACAGTTCGCTGAATTGGAGAAGAAACAAATTCAGCTCAACCTTGATCTGGAACTGACCAAAGAAAATCTGAAGAGGGCCCAAGATGAAGCAGACATCATGGGAGGTGATAACTCTGTCGACTGTTAACCTTGTCATCCTTTCTTTTCAATATTTAAACGGAGTGACTCCACTCGAACAGATGTGCATAGTGAAAATCGTCAACTCCAAGCTCGTCCGAAGAATGTTATTTCTTTAGACAAAATGAAGCAGGCTTTGGAGCAGAAGGATCTTGACCTCGCAGCAGCATAGAATACGGCGCGGGAGAAAACCAAACTTGCTGACAAGAAGTTGTCTTCAGTCGGCAAGTTGGAAGAAGAAAACGCCAAGCTGAAGACGACCATTGTCAAAGCAAACAAAGAAGTTGTGCAGCTGAAGAAGGACAAGGTGGCCTTGACTGACAAAGTTGGAGATCTCACTCGGAGGAGAGATGATCTGGAGACTTATTTGGGAGGCCTTGCCAAGAAGATGATGTTCTTTACGCTCAAAGGTACGTTTCCTTGTCCGGCTGATTCACAACCGCCGACTCATCAAATGACCATCGTCTCATTATTTTCTGTGTCTACAATTTTTTTTCAAAATTTCGAGGAAGAGACTGGACGGATTGAGACGAGCCTGGACCGCATTAATTCCCCCGTCAAGGACGAAGCTGCGATGAACATGTCGCGACTGGAATCTCGCCTCACTAGCGTTATGGAGTATTTTGCATGACTGAAAGTGGCGGTGTCACGGATCTACACAGAACTCTAGGAAAGAGTAAAGTTCCAAAATGACCTCGAGTCTCCGATGACTCGACTTAATGAAATCCCTGCTTGAGTGCGGGCATGGAAGAAGTCTTCTGCTTGTTGCGGAGCTGACGTGGCTCTGTCTCTGGTCTGTGTTCATTGCAAGGAAGTTAGAGAAGAGAAGTTGGTGTCTCTCAAGGTCGCCAATACCAAGAGACTTCAATTCTAGTCCTTTAGGGAAACCTTCATCGAGGCTGCTACTCGCATAGCAGATGGAATCGACCTGGATGAGTTCGTTGAATGATACGTCTCCAACGTATCTATAATTTTTGATTGCTCCATGCTATATTATCTACTTTTTTGGACTATATTGGGCTTTATATTCCACTTTTATATTATTTTTGGGACTAACCTATTAACCGGAGGCCCAGCCCAGAATTGCTGTTTTTTGCCTATTTCAGTGTTTCGGAGAAACAGAATATCAAACGGAGTCCAAACGGAATGAAACCTTCGGAAACGTGATTTTTTCATCAGATAAGATCCATGAGACTTGGACCCTCCGTCAAGAAAGCCACGAGACGGTCACGAGGGTGGAGGGCGCCCCCCCCTAGGGCGCGCCCCCTGCCTCGTGGGCCCCTCGAAGCTCCACCGACGTACTTCTTCCTCCTATATATACCTACGTACCCCCAAACGATCGGGGACAGAGCAAAAAACCTAATTCCACCACCGCAACTTTCTGTATCCACGAGATCCCATCTTGGGGCCTGTTCCGGAGCTCCGCCGGAAGGGGCATCGATCATGGAGGGCTTCTACATCATCATCCAAGCCCCTCCGATGAAGTGTGAGTAGTTTATTTTAGACCTACGGGTCCATAGTTAGTAGCTAGATGGCTTCTTCTCTCTTTTTGGATCTCAATACAATTTTCTCCCCCTCTCTCGTGGAGATCTATTCGATGTAACCTTCTTTTTGCGATGTGTTTGTTGAGACCGGTGAATTGTGGGTTTATGATCAAGTCTATCTATGAATAATATTTGAATCTTCTCTGAATTCTTTTATGTATGATTGGTTATCTTTGCAAGTCTCTTCGAATTATCAGTTTGGTTTGGCCTACTAGATTGGTTGTTCTTGCCATGGGAGAAGTGCTTAGCTTTGGGTTCGAACTTGCTGTGTGCTTTCCCAGTGACAGAAGGGGCAGCAAGGAACGTATTGTATTGTTGCCATCAGGGATAACAAGATGGTTTTTTTATCATATTGCATGAAACTATCCCTCTACATCATGTCATCTTGCTTAAGGCGTTACTCTGTTTTTAACTTAATACTCTAGATGCATGCTGGATAGTGGTCGATGAGTGGAGTAATAGTAGTAGATGCAGGCAGGAGTCGGTCTACTTGTCTCGGACGGGATGCCTATATACATGATCATACCTAGATACTCTCATAACTATGCTCAATTTTGTCAATTGCTCAACAGTAATTTGTTCACCCACCGTAGAATATTTATGCTCTTGAGAGAATCCACTAGTGAAACCTATGGCCCCCGGGTCTCTTTCTCATCATATCGATCTCCATCACTTTATTATTGCTTTGTTTTTACTTTGCTTTTACTATTTACTTTGCATCGCTATACCAAAAATATCAAAAATATTATTTATCATCTCTATCAGATCTCACTTTCTTAAGTGGCCGTGAAGGGATTGACAACCCCTAAGCGTGTTGGTTGCGTTGAGCTATTGTTTTTGTGTAGGTACGAGGGACTCGCGCGTAGCCTCCTACTGGATTGATACCTTTGTTCTCAAAAACTGAGGGAAATACTTACGCTACTTTGCTGCATCATCCTCTCCTCTTCGGGGAAATCCAACGCAGTGCTCAAGAGGTAGCAAGAAGAATTTCTGGTGCCGTTGCCGGGGAGTCTGCGCAAAAGTCAACATACCAAGTACTCATCACAATCCCTATCTCCCACATCGCATTATTTGCCATTTGCCTCTCATTTTCCTCTCCCCCACTTCACCCTTGCCGTTTTATTCGCCCCCTCTCTCTCTATCCTCCCTCTCTTTCTCTATTTGCCTCTTTTTGCCTGTTTGCTTTTTGTTTGCTCGTGTGTTGGATTGCTTGTTTGCCATGATGGCTCAAGATAATACTAAATTATGTGACTTCAGCAATACCAACAATAATGATTTCCTTAGCACTCCGATTACTCCTCTTACTGATGCTAAATCTTGTGAAATTAATGCTGCTTTGCTGAATCTTGTCATGAAAGATCCATTCTCCGGCCTTCCTAGTGAAGATGCCGCTACCCATCTTAATAGCTTCATTGATTTGTGTGACGTGCAAAATAAGAAAGATGTCGATAATGATATTGTTAAATTGAAGCTATTTCCTTTTTCGCTTAGATATCATGCTAAAGCTTGGTTTTCATCTTTGCCTAAAAATAGTATTGATTCATGGAACAAGTGCAAAGATGCTTTTATCTCTAAGTATTTTCCTCCCGCTAAGATCATCTCTCTTAGAAACGATATTATGAATTTTAAGCAACTTGATCATGAACATGTTGCACAAGCTTGGGAGAGAATGAAATTAATGATACAAAATTGCCCTACTCATGGTTTTATATTTGTGGATGATTATACAAAAAATTATGCCGGATTGAATTTTGCTTCTAGAAATGTTTTAGATTCGGCCGCGGGAGGCACTTTTATGGAAATCACTTTAGGAGATGCTACTAAACACCTAGATAATATTATGGTTAATTATTCTCAATGGCATACTGAAAGATCTACTAATAAAAAGGTGCATGCGATAGAAGAAATTAATATTTTGAGTGGAAAGATGGATGAACTTATGAAATTATTTGCTAATAAGAGTGTTTCTTCTGATCCTAATGATATGCCCTTGTCTACTTTTAATGAGAATAACAATGAATCTATGGATGTGAATTTTGTTGGTAGGAACAATTTTGGTAACAACGCGTATAGAGGAAATTTCAATACTAGGCCTTATCCTAGTAATCCCCCTAATAATTATGGTAATTCCTACAACAATTCTTATGGAAATTATAATAAGATGCCCTCTGATTTTGAATCTAATATTAAAGAATTTATTTCTTTGCAAAAGAATTTTAATGCTATGATTGAAGAAAAATTGCTTAAGATTGATGATTTGGCTAGGAACATTGATAGAATTTCTCTTGATGTTGATTCTTTAAAGCTTAGATCTATTCCTCCTAAGCATCATATCAATGAGTCTCTCAAAGCCATGAGAATTTCCATTGATGAGTGCAAGGAAAGAACCGCTAGGACGCGTGCTATGAAAGATGCCTTTATTAAAGCGTGTTCTTCTAGTTCCTATGAAAATAATGATGAAGATCTATTGATGTGTCCCCTATTAAATCTTTGTTTTTCAATATTAATCTTGATAATTATGGGACTGAATATGATCCACCTTTACCTCGAAGGCGTTCTAAAAATTCGGAGTATTTGGATCTTGATGGTGAAATTGATAAAAGTGGGATTAAAAGAAATAAAACCCTAGGTGATGCTAAACCCACTATATTGGATTTCAACGAATTTAATTATGAAAATTTCTCTTTAATTGATTGTATTTCCTTGTTGCAATCCTTGCTAAAATCTCATCATGCTTATAGTCAAAATAAAGCCTTTACCGAACATATCGTTGATGCCTTGATGCAATCTTATGAAGAAAAACTTGAGTTGAAAGTTTCTATCCCTAGAAAACTTTATGATGAGTGGGAACCTACTATTAAAATTAAAATTAAAGATTATGAGTTTTATTCTTTGTGTGATTTGGGTGCTAGTGTCTCTACTATTCCCAAAAATTTGTGTGATTTGCTAGATTTCCATGATTTTGATGATTGCTCTCTAAACCTGCATCTTGCAGATTCCACTATTAAGAAACCTAAGGGAATAATTAATGATATTCTTATTGTTGCAAATAGGAATTATGTGCCCGTAGATTTTATCGTTCTTGATATAGATTGCAATCCTTCTTGTCCTATTATTCTTGGTAGACCTTTCCTTAGAACGGTTGGTGCAATTATTGATATGAAGGAAGGGAATATTAGATTTCAATTTCCATTAAAAAAGGGCATGGAGCACTTCCCTAGAAAGAAAATAAAATTACCATATGAATCTATCATCAGAGCCACTTATGGATTGCCTACCAAAGATGGCAATACCTAGATCTATCCTTGCTTGTTATGCCTAGCTAGGGCGTTAAACGATAGCGCTTGTTGGGAGGCAACCCAATTTTATTTTTATTCCTTGCTTTTTGATCCAGTTTAGTAATAAATAATTTATATAGCCTCTGTTTTGGTTGTGTTTTCTGTGTTTAATTAGTGTTTGTGCTAAGTAGAACCGTTGGGAAGACTTGGGGAAAGTCTTGTTGAACTTGCTGTAAAAAAACAGAAACTTTACCGCTCACGAGAACTGCTTTAATTTTTATTTGGAAAGTGATATTTAGTTAATTATTTTTTCAGATGATTAATAGATAAATTCCTCACGTCCAGAAATTTATTTTAGAATTTTTGGGCTTCCAGATATTGCGCTAGCTACAGATTACTACAGACTGTTCTGTTTTTGACAGATTCTGTTTTTCGTGTGTTGTTTGCTTATTTTGATGAATCTATGGCTAGTAAAATAGTTTATAATCCATAGAAAAGTTGGAATACCGTAGGTTTAACACCAATATAAATAACGAATGAGTTAATTACAGTACCTTCAAGTGGTCTTTTGTTTTCTTTCGCTAACAGAGCTCACGAGATTTTCTACTTTAAGTTTTGTGTTGTGAAGTTTTCAAGTTTTGGGTAAAGATTTGATGGATTATGGAACAAGGAGTGGCAAGAGCCTAAGCTTGGGGATGCCCATGTCACCCCCAAGTTAATCTAAGGACACCTAAAAGCCAAAGCTTGGGGATGCCCCGGAAGGCATCCCCTCTTTCGTCTACTTCTATCGGTAACTTTACTTGGAGCTATATTTTTATTCACCACATGATATGTGTTTTTCTTGGAGCGTCTTTTATGATTTGAGTCTTTGCTTGTTAGTATACCACAATCATCCTTGCTGTGCACACCTTTTGAGAGAGCCATACATAATTTGGAATTTGATAGAATACTCTATGTGCTTCACTTATATCTTTTGAGCTTTATAGTTTTGCTCTAGTACTTCACTTATATCTTTTAGAGCACGATGGTGGATTTGTCTTATAGAAACTATTGATCACTCATGCTTCACTTAGATTATTTTGAGAGTCTTATTAGCATGGTAATTTTCTTAAAATCCTAATATGCTTGGTATGCAAGATTAATAATAAAACTTTCTTATGAGTGTGTTGAATACTAAGAAAAGTTTGATGCTTGATGATTGTTTTGAGATATGGAGGTAATAATATCGAAGTCATGCTAGTTGAGTAGTTGTGAAATTTATAAATACTTGTGTTGAAGTTTGCAAGTCCCGTAGCATGCACGTATGGTAAACGGTATTCAACAAATTTGAAACATGAGGTGTTATTTGATTGTCTTCCTTATGAGTGGCGGTCGGGGACGAGCGATGGTCCTTTCCTACCAATCTATCCCCCTAGGAGCATGCGCGTAGTGCTGAGGTTTTTGATGACTTGTAGATTTTTGCAATAAGTATGTGAGTTCTTTATGACTAATGTTGAGTCCATGGATTATACGCACTCTCACCCTTCCATCCTTGCTAGCCTCTTCGGTAATGTGCATTGCCCTTTCTCACATTGAGAGTTGGAACAAACTTTGCCGGTGCATCCAAACCCCGTGATATGATACGCTCTTTCACACATAAACCTCCTTATATCTTCCTCAAAACAGCCACCATACCTACCTATTATGGCATTTCCATAGCCATTCCGAGATATATTGCCATGCAATTTTCCATCATTCCGTTCATCATGACACATTCATCATTGTCATATTGCTTAGCATGATCATGTAGTTGAGATAGTATTTGTGGAAAAGCCACCATTTATAATTCTTTCATACATGTCACTCTTGGTTCATTGCATATCTCGGTACACCGCTGGAGGCATTCATACAGAGTCATCTTTGTTCTAGTATCGAGTTGTAATCATTGAGTTGTAAATAAATAGAAGTGTGATGATCATCATTATTAGAGCATTGTCCCAAGTGAGGAATAAAAAAAGAAAGGCCATAAGAAAGAGAAGGCCCAAAAAAAGAAGAGAAAGGCCATAAAAAAGAAAAGGCCCAAAAAAAGAGAGAAAAAGAGAGAAGGGACAATGTTACTATCCTTTTACCACACTTGTGCTTCAAAGTAGGACCATGATCTTCATAGTAGAGAGTCTCTCATGTTATCACTTTCATATACTAGTGGGAATTTTTCATTATAGAACTTGGCTTGTATATTCCAACAATGGGCCTCCTCATGTGCCCTAGGTCTTCGTGAGCAAGCAAGTTGGATGCACACCCACTAGTTTCTTTTGTTGAGCTTTCATACATTTATAGCTCTAGTGCATCCGTTGCATGGCAATCCCTACTCCTTCCATTAATATCAATCGGTGGGCATCTCCATAGCCCATTGATTAGCCTCGTTGATGTGAGACTTTCTCCTTTTTTGTCTTCTCCACATAACCCCCTCATTATATTCTATTCCACCCATAGTGCTATTGTAGGATCTAGAAGTAGATGTGTCTAGAGGGGGGTGATTAGACACTTAATGCTAAAGTTGCAATTGTTTAAGCTTTTTCGGTTTAAGTGCAGTTTAGACACAATTTCAACACACACAATACATATCAAGCAAGCATGCAAAGAGCATATGAGCAGCAGAATGTAAAGCATGCAACTTGCAAGAATGTAAAGGGAAGGGTTTGGAGAAATCAAACGCAATGGGAGACACAGATGTTTTTTCCCGTGGTTCGGATAGGTGGTGCTATCCTACATCCACGTTGATGGAGACTTCAACCCACAAAGGGTAACGGTTGCGAGAGTCCACGGAGGGCTCCACCCACAAAGGGTAACGGTTGCGTGAGTCCACACAGGGCTCCACCCACGAAGGGTCCACAAAGAAGCAACCACCCACAAAGGGTCCACGAAGAAGCAACCTTGTCTATCCCACCATGGCCATCGCCCACACAGGACTTGCATCACTAGTGGTAGATCTTCACGAAGTAGGCGATCTGCTTGCCCTTACAAACTCCTTGGTTCAACTCCACAATCTTGTCGGAGGCTCCCAAGTGACACCTAGCCAATCTAGGAGACACCACTCTCCAAGAAGTAACAAATGGTGTGTAGGTAATGAACTCCTTTCTCTTGTGCTTCAAATGATAGTCTCCCCAACACTCAACTCTCTCTCATAGGATTTGGATTTTGTGGAAAGAAGATTTGAGTGGAAAGCAACTTGGGGAAGGCTAGAGATCAAGATTCATATGGTAGGAATGGAATATCTTGGTCTCAACACATGAGTAGGTGGTTCTCTCTCAGAACATATGAGTTGGAATGGTGTACGCGTTCTGATGGCTCTCACATCGAATGAAGAGGAGGTGGAGGGGTCCAATCTCGGTGGGACCGAATCAAACTCGGTCGGACCGAAAATGTAAACCTAGTGACCGTTAGAGATTTCGGTGGGACCGACTGGATCAACTCGGTGGGACCGATGTGCTAGGGTTAGGGTAAATCCAAAACTCGGTTTGACCGATTACTCAAACTCGGTGGGACCGATTTGGGTAATAAGTGAAACTGAGATTTGGCCAAGCAAACTCGGTGGAACCGATTGCATATCTCGGTGGGACCGAGAATATTGCAATGGGTAACAGAGAGTTTGCAAGCCCATCTTGGTGAAACTGAGATCCCATCGGTGAGACCGAACTGATTAGGGTTTGGCAGTGGCTTATGACAAGTGAAACTCAGTGGCGCCGGATAGGAAGAATCGGTAGGACTGAGTTTGGCTTAGGGTTTAGGTCATATGTGGAAGCGGGAAAGTAGCTGAGGGTTTTGGAGCATATCACTAAGCACATGAAGCAAGAGGCTCATTAAGCAACACCTCATCCCTCCTTGATAGTATTGGCTTTTCCTAAAGACTCAATGTGATCTTGGATCACTAAAATGTAAAATGAGGAGTCTTGAGCTTGAGGCTTTAGCCAATCCTTTGTCCTTAGCATCTTGAAGGAGTTCCCACAACCTTTAGTCCATGCCACTCCATTGTTGGACTTATCTGAAACATGCTAGATCGAAATGTTAGTCCAACAAGAGACATGTTGTCATCAATTATCAAAACCACCTAGGGAGCACTTGTGCTTTCAGTCTCCCCCTTTTTGGTAATTGATGGCAACATACATCAAAGCTTTAGATAAATATATAAAGAACAGCAAGTAAGGCTTTGGAAGGACATGTAACAAGCATAGGCTCCCCCTACATGTATGCACTCATGTAAATATGAAATATAGAGGCATGTGAGAGCATAACCATGCCAGAGTAGGCAATGTGTTACATGCATCTTGGCCATATGCATCAGAGCAAAAGATTATCAAGGAAAATACCTTCATGCTCATGAGTCCTTCTTGCAAACAGTATGTACATAAGCAAGAACTCCTCATACTCATGATTTTGATGCATATACTTACCTTGTGGTCTTGAGTTGGCTTAGGATGGAATGAACCTGCAAGGTTAGATAACACAGGTACATCCACTAGCCAGAGCAAACAAAAGTAACCACAAGAATACCAAGACTGGGATGACATGTAGAGAGTGAGTACAAGGTACCACATTGAATTCAACATGTCCCCAAGAATAAAGATATGCAATGAATTTGACTAATTTCTTTCCCTTAGGTGTCTTGCTCCCCCTGAATCTTATATGGGATATTGGGAGAAGATAGGGAACAGAAAATCAGAGCTGAAAGATACAAATGGAACTTAATTCAAATGAGTACATATGAACATGTCTTTCCCCCAAAAGGACATGTGGTATCTCTCCTCTTGAGCATCAAGCATCTGGGATCCTTGAGACTTTCTCTCCCCCTTGAGCTTTGATGTGATCTCTTTCTCCCCCTTTGACATCAATTTCCAAGAAGGTTTTTCCTGGAATCCGTCGACTAGGTTTGGTCCTTGAGATTCAGCACAAAGCAGAGGATAAAATTGTGATGCTTGTAGAGGACAAGATTCATTGAGTGGAGCTGGATCAGAAGAAATGTAGAACAAGTGGCAATCTTGTTTTTCTGATTGCAAAGTCGGTGGCACCGAGTGGCACATTTCGATGGTACCGAAAAGATTCAGTTGGACCGAAAATTGCAAGTCGGTGAAACCGAGTTTACACAGAGAAAAACACTTGTCACCTCAGCTCACTAGACATGTAGGATTTCACAAAGATTTGCAATGAATTTCCTAAAGGATTTGCAAGGAATTAAGTGCAGAAAATGCAGAACAAAAAACAAAGAGAAAAGAGAAGAAACTGAAAGATCTAGATGAAGTTTTTTTTGAAAGAAAGGAGAGAGAAAATAAACATGCATGAGACAAATGCAATAAAACAAAGAAAGAACACAAGAGAGCTTCATCTAGAGTTGGGCGGTGACATAGTCACCTATGTTAGAGTATATTGACTTAGGAGTCAAGTGGGAACACTTGATCATAGGTCATACTCATCGTTTAAGCTCAAAATGGGGTTACCATCTTTCATTTAAGCATCTTGATGTATTCATATCTTGTTGAGTTGCTTTGACTCATGTCTTGGAGTAAAGCTTCTCTAAGATGGAATAACATACCTTGGGTGGTGGTGTGGTTCTTGCTCATGTAGTTGAACTTGTGTGGGTGCTCAAGGTTGATGTAGCTCATCAAGAGTTGGGAGCACCACTTGGAGTTTGAGTTCATCTACCTACATGGGTTAGTTCTTGCAAGGAAGAGCACTTGTGTATACAAAAATGACAATCATGAGGCTTAACATAGAACTTGTCAAAGGATATGTTTGAATGGTTTTGTGCTTCCTTCTCTTCAACCACTATTGTGTAGAGTCTTGATCTTGTAGAGATTGCTCAAGATGTAAGTGAGTCGAAATCTCATGGAATTAGATTCAACCAAGCACCTACATGGGTTAGACAACATGCAAGGTGCAAATATATCCAAGACATAAGATAGTTATCATAAGAGACATATCATGGATTAGTCATAAGCTCATGTCTTGCATGTATCCAATGGAGTTTCAACTCCAAGTTCGAAGCATCAATGATGTTCAATTCTCCTCTGAACCTGCAAAACACTTTCTCATCAAGTGGTTTAGTGAATATATCCGCTAATTGCTTATCGGTGCGAACATGCTTAAGATTGATGTCACCCTTAGCAACATGATCTCGAATGAAATGATGACGAACTTCAATATGCTTAGTTCAAGAATGTTGTACAGGATTATGACCAATTTTGATAGCGCTTTCATTGTCACAAAGCAGTGGAACATGTTTCACATAAATCCCATAATCTTTAAGAGTTTGGGTCATCCAAAGTAATTGAGCACAACATGAACCAGTGGCAATGTATTCCGCTTCGGCGGTGGATAAGGATACCGAGTTTTGTTTCTTGGAAGACCAAGACACAAGAGATCTACCAAGAAATTGACAAGTACCCGAAGTAGACTTTCTATCAACCTTGTCTCCGGCATAATCCGAGTCAGAATAGCCAACAAGATCAAAAGAAGACCTCTTAGGATACCAAATGCCAAAATTTGGTGTATGGATTAAATATCTCACTATCCTTTTCACAGCCTTAAGATGACAATCTTTAGGAGCAGCTTGATATCGTCCACACATGCACACACTTAGCATAATATCGGGACGTGAAGCACATAGGTATAACAATGAACCAATCATAGAGCGATAAACCTTTTGATCAACTGGTTCACCATCTTTGGTTAAATCATTATGTCCACTAGTAGGCATGGGTGTAGACATACCTTTGCATTCTTGCATATTGAACTTATTGAATAAGTCCTTGGTGTACATTGTTTGAGAGACAAATGTACCTTCCTTATTTGCTTGATTTGCAACCCAAGAAAGAATTTGAGTTCACTCATCATAGACATCTCAAACTTCTCTGACATTAGCTTTCCAAACTTTTCACTAAAGAGAGGGTTAGTTGAACCAAATATGATATCATCAACATAAATTTGGCATACAAATAGTTCTCCATTAACCCTTTTAGTAAAAAGAGTAGAATCAATTTTACCAATTTCAAAACCACTTGTAGTAAGGAACTTGGTCAAGCATTTATACCATGCTCTAGGAGCTTGTTTAAGACCATAAAGAGCTTTGTGAAGTTTGTAAACATGATTTGGTTTCTTAGGGTTGATAAAGCCGGGAGGTTGTTTGACATAAACTTCCTCCTCTATTTCACCATTTAGAAAAGCACTTTTAATGTCCATTTGGTACAAGGTGATATTATGGTGATTAGCATAGGCAAGTAAGATGCGAATGGACTCAAGTCTATCAACGGGAGCATACGTCTCACCAGAGTCCATACCTTCGACTTGTGTGTACCCTTGGGAGACGAGACGTGCTTTGTTGCGAACCACTTGTCCATCTTCATCTTGCTTGTTGCGAAACACCTATTTGGTACCAATGATGTTGTGGTTGTTGTCGGGCTTCTCGACCAATGTCCAAACTTGGTTTCTCTCAAAATTGTGTAGCTCTTCATGCATAGCGTTTATCCAATCCGGATCTTCCAATGCTTCTTCAACCTTCATAGGTTCAATGCTAGAGATGAATGAATAGTTTTCACAAAAGTTAGCTAAACAAGTTTTTGAGCGAGTGATTCTCCCAGTTTGTATATCATTGAGGATTTGCTCGACGGGATGATCTTTGGCAATTCTTGCTCGAACTCGTGAGAGCTTTTGCTTGGGTCTTCGTTGAACATCTTCTTCATCTTGTTCTTCTTCTTGGCCTTCTTCATTGTTGACGTCGTCGTTCTCTTGTCGTGGTGGAGAAGGAGGTTGTTGATGTTCGTCTTGACGCATTTCCTCGTTTTCTTCATCTTGGTGTGTCCCACTTGTGGATGCTTCCGTGTCGATTCTTGGTTCACCTTGTCGTGAAGTAGAAGCTTCCACATGGACGGATGAAGTACTCTCCTTCACCTCCGTTGGACGAATTTTGCCAATGGACAAGTCTTGAATTGCTTCTGAAGGGTCTTTGTCTCCTACATCAATTGGCAATTGCTCTACTTGCGATCCATTAGATTCATCAAACTTCACATCTACCGTCTCTTCAACCTTTCGGGTGAAATTGTTGTAGACACGGTAAGTGTGAGAGTTTGATCCATAACCAAGTAGAAAACCTTCATGAGATTTAGGAGCAAACTTTGAACGATGATGCTTATCAAGAATGTAGCACTTTGAGCCGAATACTCGAAAGTATCCAACTTGGGGTTTGTTACCGGTGAGAAGCTCGTATGCCGTCTTGCCGAGTAGCTTGTGAAGATATAAGCGATTTGTTGCGTGACAAGCTGTCTCAACCGCTTCTGCCCAAAAGTGCTTTGGCGTCTTGTATTCATCAAGCATCGTTCTTGCCATTTCGATGAGTGTCCGGTTCTTCCTCTCAACAACTCCATTTTGTTGAGGTGTGTACGTAGCCGAGAACTCGTGTGAAATCCCTTCTTCGTCAAGAAAGGTGTCCACATTTGCGTTCTTGAACTCCGTTCCATTGTCACTCCGAACCTTCTTGATCTTCACATCAAACTGATTTTGGGCCTTCCTAGCGAAGTTTCTGAAGATCTTCTGGACCTGCGACTTGTCATTAAGAAAGAACACCCATGTAAATCTTGAAAAATCATCAACTATAACTAGACCGAAAGAATTTCCACCGAGACTCTTGTAGGCGTTGGGACCAAAAAGATCCATGTGAAGTAGCTCGAGTGGCCTCCTTGTGGTCATGATGTTCTTCACGGGATGTCTTCCTCCAACCTGTTTACCTGCTTGACAAGCACTGCAATGTCTATCCTTATCAAATATGACATCATTGACTCCAAGGATATGATTTCCTTTAATAAGCTTGTCAAGGTTTCTCATGCCAACGTGACCTAGTCGTCTATGCCACAACCATCCTTTTGAGGATTTAGCAACAAATCAAGTTTTAGGTTGTGCCTTTTTAGAGAAATTGACAATGTAAAGATCACCTCTACGCATACCGGTAAAGACCATTTTATGATTGTCTCGACGAAATACTTGGCAATCTACCTCAGTAAATAGGACATTCAAACCGAAATCAGCAAGTCTAGATACTGAAAGTAAGTTGTAGCCAAGAGATTCAACAAGCATGACATTTTGAATGGAACTATCATGTGAGATGGCCACCTTACCAAGGCAACCACTTTACCCTTTGAATTATCACCAAAGGTGACATATTTTCGAGGGCCGTCATTTTCAGCAAGCTCACGAAACATCTCTTCATCTCCGGTCATATGATTAGTACATCCACTATCAAGAACCCATTCCTTTCCTCCTGATTCATATCCCCGAAGATTTGCCATAAGACCAAAATGTCTCATTGCATTATCAAGATCGAAGTCACTATCATCATCATCATAATATTCATGTTCATCATGATCTTGTGACTCATCATTTCCTAGAGAGGGTAATTCATTAGATAAATGATCATCAAAGTGGTCACTTTTATGAATTCTTATAGCTTTGAATATGATATCATTAATGATTCCAACATCTCCTTTAGCATGCTTAAGATTGGTAAGTTCAAATAGACATTTACCAAAACTAGGATCACTAGAGTTCATCTTACTCAGGGCAACAGATTTATGGAGAATTTCATCCAAAGTTTTCAAGGAATGATCGGGAAATCGTTCCTCAAGAAATATCCATATAGTATAGGCACAATTTTGAGTAGGCAAACTAGCAATCAAATTTTTGGGCAATCCTCTAATGATGAGCTCAATAGTTCTAAGATTGCGAATCATGTCAATATCTTCATCTAGGGTAGGATGCAAAGGATCAATATGAGATGCACAAGGGCTAGCAATATACTTGTTCAAATGATATTGATTGAAGATTATAAGCATCTCATTTTTCCACTCATGAAAATACTCTCCATCAAGAATAGGCACTCTATGTCTAAGACTCCCTATGTAGACACATCCATCTTCCTCCAATGGTGATTAAACCAAGGCAATGGAGACCAAAGCTCTGATACCACTTGTAGGATCTAGAAGTAGATGTGTCTAGAGGGGGGTGATTAGACACTTAATGCTAAAGTTGCAATTTTTTAAGCTTTTTCGGTTTAAGTGGAGTTTAGACACAATTTCAACACACACAATACATATCAAGCAAGCATGCAAAGAGCATATGAGCAACGGAATGTAAAGCATGCAACTTGCAAGAATGTAAAGGGAAGGGTTTGGAGAAATCAAACGCAATGGGAGACACGGATGTTTTTCCCGTGGTTCGGATAGGTGGTGCTATCCTACATCCACGTTGATGGAGACTTCAACCCACAAAGGGTAACGGTTGCGAGAGTCCACGGAGGGCTCCACCCACAAAGGTAACGGTTGCGCAAGTCCACACAGGGCTCCACCCATGAAGGGTCCACAAAGAAGCAACCACCCACAAAGGGTCCACGAAGAAGCAACCTTGTCTATCCCACCATGGCCATCACCCACACAGGACTTGCCTCACTAGCGGTAGATCTTCACGAAGTAGGCGATCTCCTTGCCCTTACAAACTCCTTGGTTCAACTCCACAATCTTGTCGGAGGCTCCCAAGTGACACCTAGCCAATCTAGGAGACACCACTCTCCAAGAAGTAACAAATGGTGTGTAGGTAATGAACTCCTTGCTCTTATGCTTCAAATGATAGTCTCCCCAACACTCAACTCTCTCTCATAGGATTTGGATTTTGTGGAAAGAATATTTGAGTGGAAAGCAACTTGGGGAAGGCTAGAGATCAAGATTCATATGGTAGGAATGGAATATCTTGGTCTCAACACATGAGTAGGTGGTTCTCTCTCAGAACATATGAGTTGGAATGGTGTACGCATTTTGATGGCTCTCACATCGAATGAAGAGGAGGTGGAGGGGTATATATAGCCTCCACACAAAATCCAACCGTTACACATAGTTTTCCAATCTCGGTGGGACCGAATCAAACTCGGTCGGACCGAAAATGTAAACCTAGTGACCGTTAGAGATTTCGGTGGGACCGACTGGATCAACTCGATGGGACCGATGTGCCAGGGTTAGGGTAAATCCAAAACTCGGTTTGACCGATTACTCAAACTCGGTGGGACCAATTTGGGTAATAAGTGAAACTGAGATTTGGCCAAGCAAAGTCGATGGAACCGATTGCATATCTCGGTGGGACCGAGAATATTGCAATGGGTAACAAAGAGTTTGCAAGCCCATCTTGGTGAAACGAGATCCCATCGGTGAGACCGAACTGATTAGGGTTTGGCAGTGGCTTATGACAAGTGAAACTCGGTGACGCCGGATAGGAAGAATCGGTAGGACCGAGTTTGGCTTAGGGTTTAGGTCATATGTGGAAGTGGGAAAGTAGCTGAGGGTTTTGGAGCATATCACTAAGCACATGAAGCAAGAGGCTCATTAAGCAACACCTCATCCCTCCTTGATAGTATTGGCTTTTCCTAAAGACTCAATGTGATCTTGGATCACTAAAATGTAAAATGAGGAGTCTTGAGCATGAGGCTTTAGCCAATCCTTTGTCCTTAGCATCTTGAAGGAGTTCCCACAACCTTTAGTCCATGCCACTCCATTGTTGGACTTATCTGAAACATGCTAGATCGAAATGTTAGTCCAACAAGAGATATGTTGTCATCAATTATCAAAACCACCTAGGGAGCACTTGTGCTTTCAGCTATGTCCATGGCTCACGCTCATATATTGCGTGAAAGTTTATAGGTTTGAGATTACTAAAGTATGAAACAATTTCTTGGCTTGTCATCGGGGTTGTGCATGATGAGAGCACTCTTGTGTGACGAAAATGAAACATGACTAAACTATATGACTTTGTAGGGATGAACTTTCTTTGGCCATGTTATTTTGAGAAGACATAATTGCTTAGTTAGTATGCTTGAAGTATTATCATTTTTATGTCAATATGAACTTTTGCCTTGAATCTTTTGAATCATAATATTCATACCACAATTAAGAAGAATTACATTAAAATTATGCCAAGTAGCACTCCACATCAAAAATTCTATTTTTATCATTTACCTACTCGAGGACGAGCAGGAATTAAGCTTGGGGATGCTTGATACGTCTCCAACGTATCTATAATTTTTGATGGTTCCATGCTATATTATCTACTGTTTTGGACTATATTGGGCTTTATTTTCCACTTTTATATTATTTTTGGGACTAACCTATTATCCGGAGGCCCAGCCCAGAATTGCTGTTTTTTGCCTATTTTAGTGTTTCGGAGAAACAGAATATCAAACAGAGTCCAAACGGAATGAAACCTTCGGAAACGTGATTTTCTCATCAGATAAGATCCAGGAGACTTGGACCCTCCATCAAGAAAGCCACGAGGCGGTCACGAGGGTGGAGGGCGCGCCCCCTGCCTCATGGGACCCTCGAAGCTCCACCGACATACTTCTTCCTCCTCTATATACCTACGTACCCCCAAACGATCGGGGACAGAGCCAAAAACCTAATTCCACCGCCGAAACTTTTTGTATCCACGAGATCCCATCTTAGGGCCTGTTCCGGAGCTCCGCCGGAAGGGGCATCGATCACGGAGGGCTTCTAAATCATCATCCAAGCCCCTCCGATGAAGTGTGAGTAGTTTATTTCAGACCTGCGGGTCCATAGTTAGTAGCTAGATGGCTTCTTCTCTCTTTTTGGATCTCAATACAATGTTCTCCCCCTCTCTCGTGGAGATCTATTCGATGTAATCTTCTTTTTGCGGTGTGTTTGTTGAGAACGATGAATTGTGGGTTTATGATCATGTCTATCTATGAATAATATTTGAATCTTCTCTGAATTCTTTTATGTATGATTGGTTATCTTTGCAAGTCTCTTCGAATTATCAGTTTGGTTTGGCCTACTAGATTGGTTGTTCTTGCCATGGGATAAGTGCTTAGCTTTGGGTTCGATCTTGAAGTGTCCTTTCCCAGTGACAGAAGGGGCAGCAAGGCACGTATTGTATTGTTGCCATCAAGGATAACAAGATGGGTTTTCTATCATATTGCATGAAACTATCCCTCTACATCATGTCATCTTGCTTAAGGCTTTATTCTGTTTTTAACTTAATACTCTAGATGCATGATGGATAGCGGTCGATGACTGGAGTAATAGTAGTAGATGCAGGTAGGAGTCTGTCTACTTGTCTCGGACGTGATGCCTATATACATGATCATACCTAGATATTCTCATAACTATGCTCGGTTCTGTCAATTGCTCAATAGTAATTTGTTCACCCACCGTAGAATACTTATGCTCTTGAGAGAAGCCACTAGTGAAACCTATGGCCCCCAGGTCTCTTTCTCATCATATCAATCTCCATCACTTTATTATTGCTTTGTTTTTACTTTGCTTTTACTTTTTACTTTGCATCTCTATACCAAAAATACCAAAAATATTATTTATCATCTCTATCAGATCTCACTTTGTAAGTGACCGTGAAGGGATTGACAACCCCTAAGCGTAGGTTGTGTTGAGCTATTGTTTTTGTGTAGGTACAAGGGACTCGCGCGTAGTCTCCTACTGGATTGATACCTTGGTTCTAAAAAACTGACGGAAATACTTACGCTACTTTGCTGCATCATCCTCTCGTCTTCGGGGAAATCCAACGCAGTGATCAAGGGGTAGCATTGAGCCAGCTAGTCCTTCTCCTGCTGAGTGAAAAACTTGATAGCTTGATTAAATTTGCCTCGGGATGCTGAGTGATTTTGTAACCGTTAAAACTCTTTCGGGCTTGATGCTCAAGTACTTCTGTCGGTGGTTTTGAACTTTCATGGATTTTATCAGAACTTGGTTTTTTCCATTTGAATGCAGTTGCCTTGTCTTCACCACCTTTGAGTTTCTTTACTTTGAGTGAATTGGGAATAACAACTGAAACTCCGATTAGATGGGTCACTCCTCACTCGGAGTTGACATCGGACTTGTGACGCAGCTCCGAGAGTAGCCAGTCATTGTATTTGTGGCTTAGCTCCGAGTGCACCGAGACGTTGTACTTGTGGTGTAGCTCCTAGTGCAACCAGACGTTGTACTTATGGCGTAGCTCCGAGTGCAACCTGACGTTGTACTTCTGGCGTACCTCCGAGTGCAACCTGATGTTGTCCTTGTGGCATAGTTCCGAGATCAGCCAGTCATTGTATTTGTGACTTAGGCGAATGCGGGATCGCGGCTAAGACCCTGAGTGGAGAGGGTTGCTCTCCACTCGGAGTAGTTTTGTAACTTGGGCGAGTTCGGGGTCACAACTAAGCCCCCGAGTGGGAGGATTGCTCCCCACTCGGAGTAGCTTTGTAACTTAGGCGAGTACGGGGTCGCAGCTAAGCCCCCGAGTGGGAGGATTGCTCTCCACTCAAAGTAGTTGTGTAACTTACACGAGTACGGGTTTGCAGCTAAGCCCCCGAGCGGGAGGATTGCTCTCCAATCGGAGTAGTTTTTTTTAACTTAGGCGAGTACGGGGTCGCA